>NC_068454.1:67438377-67548037 GCF_023373465.1 Oncorhynchus keta | reverse complement strand
GATGGAGACAGAGAGAGAGAGAGAGAGAGATGGAGACAGAGAGAGAGAGATGGAGACAGAGAGAGAGATGGAGACAGAGAGAGAGATGGAGACAGAGAGAGAGAGAAATGGAGACAGAGAGAGAGAGAGAGATGGAGACCGAGAGAGAGAAATGGAGACAGAGAGAGAGATGGAATCAAAGACAGAGAGAGATGGAGACAGAGAGAGAGATGGAGACAGAGAGAGAGATGGAGACAGAGAGAGAGATGGAGACAGAGAGAGAAATGGAGACAGAGAGAGATGGAGACAGAGAGAGATGGAAACAGAGACCGAGAGAGATGGAGACAGAGAGAGAGAGATGGAGACAGAGAGAGAGAGATAAGACAGAAAGAGAGATGGAGACAGAGAGAGAGATGGAGACAGAGAGAGAGAGATGGAGACAGAGAGAGAGATGGAGACAGAGAGAGAGATGGAGACAGAGAGAGATGGAGACAGAGAGAGAGAGAAATGGAGACAGAGAGAGAGAGAGATGGAGAGAGAGATGGAGACAGAGGCAGAGACAGAAATGGAGGGAGAGAGAGATGGAAACAGAGTGATGGAGACAGAGACAGAGAGAGAAATGGAGACAGAGAGAGAGATGGAGACAGAGAGAGAGAGAGAAATGGAGACAGAGAGAGAGATGGAGACAGAGAGAGAGATGGAGACAGAGAGAGAGATGGAGACAGAGAGAGAGATGGAAACAGAGAGTGATGGAGACAGAGACAGAGAGAGAAATGGAGACAGAGAGAGAGATGGAGACAGAGAGAGATGGAGACAGAGAGAGAGATGGAGACAGAGAGAGAGATGGAGACAGAGAGAGAGAGATGGAGACAGAGAGAGAGATGGAGACAGACAGAGAGAGAGATGGAGACAGAGAGAGATGGAGACAGAGACAGAGAGAGATGGAGACAGAGAGAGAGAGATGGAGACAGAGACAGAGAGAGATGGAGACAGAGAGAGAGAGAGATGGAGACAGAGAGAGATGGAGACAGAGACAGAGAGAGATGGAGACAGAGAGAGAGAGATGGAGACAGAGAGAGAGATGGAGACAGAGAGAGAGAGATGGAGACAGAGAGAGAGATGGAGACAGAGACAGAGAGATGGAGACAGAGAGATGGAAACAGAGACAGAGAGAGATGGAGACAGAGAGAGATGAGATGGAGAGAGAGAGATGGAGACAGAGAGAGATGGAAACAGAGAGAGAGATGGAGACAGAGAGAGAGAGAAATGGAGACAGAGAGAGAGATGGAGACCGAGAGAGAGAAATGGAGACAGAGAGAGAGATGGAATCAAAGACAGAGAGAGATGGAGACAGAGAGAGAGATGGAGACAGAGAGAGATGGAGACAGAGAGAGATGGAGACAGAGAGAGAAATGGAGACAGAGAGAGATGGAGACAGAGAGAGATGGAAACAGAGACCGAGAGAGATGGAGACAGAGAGAGAGATGGAGACAGAGAGAGATAAGACAGAAGAGATGGAGACAGAGAGAGATGGAGACAGAGAGAGAGATGGAGATGGAGAGAGAGAGAGATGGAGACAGAGAGAGAGATGGAGACAGAGAGAGAGAGAAATGGAGACAGAGAGAGAGAAATGGAGACAGAGAGAAATGGAGAGAGATGGAGAGAGAGATGGAGACAGAGGCAGAGACAGAAATGGAGGGAGAGAGAGATGGAAACAGAGTGATGGAGACAGAGACAGAGAGAGAAATGGAGACAGAGAGAGAGATGGAGACAGAGAGAGAGAGAAATGGAAATGGAGAGATGGAGAGAGAGATGGAGACAGAGAGAGAGATGGAAACAGAGAGTGATGGAGACAGAGACAGAGAGAGAAATGGAGACAGAGAGAGAGATGGAGACAGAGAGAGAGATGGAGACAGAGAGAGAAATGGAGACAGAGAGAGATGGAGACAGAGGCAGAGACAGAAATGGAGGGAGAGAGAGATGGAAACAGAGAGTGATGGAGACAGCACCCAGCAGCACCCGGCCTCACCCTACTAGAATCCAAAGTCAAATGTCTACTGTTTGCTGATGATCTGGTGCTTCTGTCACCAACCAATGAGGGCCTACAGCAGCACCTAGATCTTCTGCACAGATTCTGTCAGACCAGGGCCCTGACAGTAAATCTCAGTAAGACCAAAATAATGGTGTTCCAAAAAAGGTCCAGTGGCCAGGACCACAAATACAAATTCCATCTGTTGCCCTAGAGCACACACTATACATACCTATACATACCTTGGCCTAAACATCAGCGCCACAGGTAACTTCCACAAAGCTGTGAACGATCTGATAGACAAGGCAAGAAGGGCATTCTATGCCATCAAAAGGAACATAAATTTCAACATACAGTGGGGCAAAAAAGTATTTAGTCAGCCACCAATTGTGCAAGTTCTCCCACTTAAAAAGATGAGAGAGGCCTGTAATGTTCATCATAGGTACACTTCAACTATGACAGACAAAATGAGAAAAGAAATCCAGAAAATCACATTGTACGATTTTTAATGAATTTATTTGCAAATTATGGTGGAAAATAAGTATTTGGTCACCTACAAACAAGCAAGATTTCTGGCTCTCACAGACATGTAACTTCTTCTTTAAGAGGCTCCTCTGTTCTCCACTTGTTACCTGTATTAATGGCACCTGTTTGAACTTGTTATCAGTATAAAAGACACCTTTCCACAACCTCAAACAGTCACACTCCAAACTCCACTATGGCCAAGACCAAAGAGCTGTCAAAGGACACCAGAAACAAAATTGTAGACCTGCACCAGGTTGGGAGGACTGAATCTGCAATAGGTAAGCAGCTTGGTTTGAAGAAATCAACTGTGGGAGCAATTATTAGGAAATAGAAGACATACAAGACCACTGATAATCTCCCTCGATCTGGGGCTCCACGCAAGATCTCCCCCCGTGGGGTCAAAATGATCACAAGAACGGTGAGCAAAAATCCCAGAACCACACGGGGGGACCTAGTGAATGACCTGCAGAGAGCTGGGACCAAAGTAACAAAGCCTACCATCAGTAACACACTACGCCGCCAGGGACTCAAATCCTGCAGTGCCAGACGTGTTCCCCTGCTTAAGCCAGTACATGTCCAGGCCCGTCTGAAGTTTGCTAGAGAGCATTTGGATGATCCAGAAGAAGATTGGGAGAATGTCATATGGTCAGATGAAACCAAAATATTACTTTTTGGTAAAAACTCAACTCGTCGTGTTTGGAGGACAAAGAATGCTGAGTTGCATCCAAAGAACACCATACCTACTGTGAAGCATGGGGGTGGAAACATCATGCTTTGGGGCTGTTTTTCTGCAAAGGGACCAGGACGACTGATCCGTGTAAAGGAAAGAATGAATGGGGACATGTATCGTATCATTGTATCATTGAAGATGAAACGTGGCTGGGTCTTTCAGCATGACAATGATCCCAAACACACCGCCCGGGCAATGAAGGAGTGGCTTCATAAGAAGCATTTCAAGGTCCTGTAGTGGCCTAGCCAGTCTCCAGATATCAACCCCCATAGAAAATCTTTGGAGGGAGTTGAAAGTCCGTGTTGCCCAGCAACAGCCCCAAAACATCACTGCTCTAGAGGAGATCTGCATGGAGGAATGGGCCAAAATACCAGCAACAGTGTGTGAAAACCTTGTGAAGACTTACAGAAAACGTTTGTCCTCTGTCATTGCCAACAAAGGGTATAGAACAAAGTATTGAGATAAACTTTTGTTATTGACCAAATACTTATTTTCCACCACAATTTGCAAATAAATTCATTAAAAATCCTACAATGTGATTTTCCAGATTTTTTTTTCTCACTTTGTCTGTCATAGTCATAGTTGAAGTGTATCTGTTTAAGTGTGAGAACTTGCACAAGTGGTGAGTGACTAAATACTTTTTTGCCCCACTGTACCAATTAGGATCTGGCTAAAAATACACAAAATGGACAAACACCAAATTGAGACTCTGCATGCAGAATTCTGCAAAAATATCCTCTGAGTACAACGTATAACACCAAATAATGCATGCAGAGCAGAATTAGGCGTTAAATTCCACAACCACCTAAAAGGAAGTGATTCCCAAACCTTCCATAACAAAGCCATCACCTACAGGGAGATGAACCTGGAGAAGAGTCCCCTAAGCAAGCTGGCCCTGGGGCTCTGTTCACAAACACAAACACACCCTATAGAGCCCCAGGACAGCAGCACAATTAGACCCAACCAAAACATGAGAAAACAAAAAGATAACTACTTGACACATTGGAAAGAATTAACAAAAAACAGAGCAAACTAGAATGCTATTTGGCCCTAAACAGAGAGTACACAGTGGCAGAATACTTGACCACTGTGACTGACCCAAACTTAAGGAAAGCTTTGACTATGTACAGACTCAGTGAGCATAGCCTTATTATTGAGAAAGACCACCGTAGGCAGACATGGCTCTCAAGAGAAGACAGGCTAGGTGCTCACTGCCCACAAAATGAGGTGGAAACTGAGCTGCACTTCGTAACCTCCTGCTCAATATATGACCATATTAGAGAGACATATTTCCCTCAGATAACACAGATCCACAAAGAATTTGAAAACAAATCCAATTTTGATAAACTCCCATATCTACTTGGTGAAATTCCACAGTGTGCCATCACAGCAGCAAGATTTGTGACCTGTTGCCACAAGAAAAGGGCAACCAGTGAAGAACAAACACCATTTTAAATACAACCCATATTTATGCTTATTTTTTTCCCCTTGTGTACTTTAACCATTTGTACATTGTTACAACACTGTTTCATTTTTTATTGTTTATTTCCATCTTGTATATTATCTACCTCTACCACTTGCTTTGGCAATGTTAACACGTTTCCCTTGCCAATAAAGACCCTTGAATTGAATTGACAGAGAGAGAGAGAGAGAGAGACAGAGAGAATGTGTTTGACAGAGAGAGTGTGTCTGACAGAGAGAGTGTGTCTGACAGAGAGAGTGTGTTTGACAGAGAGTGTGTTTGACAGAGAGAGTGTGTTTGACAGAGAGAGAGATGGAGACAGAGATGGAGACAGAGAATGTGTTTGACAGAGAGAGTGTGTCTGACAGAGAGAGTGTGTTTGACAGAGAGAGTGTGTTTGACAGAGAGAGTGTGTTTGACAGAGAGAGTGTTTGACAGAGAGAGTGTGTTTGACAGAGATAGTGTTTGACAGAGAGAGTGTGTCTGACAGAGAGAGTGTGTTTGACAGAGAGAGTGTTTGACAGAGAGAGTGTGTCTGACAGAGAGAGTGTGTTTGACAGAGAGAGTGTCTGACAGAGAGAGTGTGTTTGACAGAGAGAGTGTGTTTGACAGAGAGAGTGTGTTTGACAGAGAGAGTGTGTTTGACAGAGAGAGTGTGTTTGACAGAGAATGTGTTTGACAGAGAGAGTGTGTCTGACAGAGAGAGTGTGTTTGACAGAGAGAGTGTGTTTGACAGAGAGAGTGTTTGACAGAGAGAGTGTTTGACAGAGAGAGTGTGTTTGACAGAGAATGTGTTTGACAGAGAGAGTGTGTCTGACAGAGAGAGTGTGTTTGACAGAGAGAGTGTGTTTGACAGAGAGAGTGTGTTTGACAGAGAGAGTGTTTGACAGAGAGAGTGTGTTTGACAGAGATAGTGTTTTTGACAGAGAGAGTGTGTCTGACAGAGAGAGTGTGTCTGACAGAGAGAGAGAGATGGAGACAGAGAGAGAGATGGAGACAGAGAATGTGTTTGACAGAGAGAGTGTGTCTGACAGGGAGAGAGATGGAGACAGAGAGAGTGTGTCTGACAGAGAGATGGAGACAGAGAGAGTGTGTCTGACAGAGAGATGGAGACAGAGAGAGTGTGTCTGACAGAGAGAGTGTGTTTGACAGAGAGAGTGTGTCTGACAGAGAGAATGTGTCTGACAGAGAGAGAGATGGAGACAGAGAGAGTGTGTCTGACAGAGAGAGTGTGTCTGACAGAGAGAGTGTGTCTGACAGAGAGAGTGTGTCTGACAGAGAGAGTGTGTCTGACAGAGAGAGTGTGTCTGACAGGGAGAGTGTGTCTGACAGAGAGAGTGTGTCTGACAGAGAGAGTGTGTTTGACAGAGAGAGTGTGTTTGACAGAGAGAGTGTGTCTGACAGAGAGAGTGTGTCTGACAGAGAGAGTGTGTCTGACAGAGAGAGTGTGTCTGACAGAGAGAGTGTGTCTGACAGAGAGAGTGTGTTTGACAGAGAGAGTGTGTTTGACAGAGAGAGTGTGTCTGACAGAGAGAGTGTGTCTGACAGAGAGAGTGTGTCTGACAGAGAGAGTGTGTCTGACAGAGAGAGTGTGTTTGACAGAGAGAGTGTGTTTGACAGAGAGAGTGTGTCTGACAGAGAGAGTGTGTCTGACAGAGAGAGTGTGTCTGACAGAGAGAGTGTGTCTGACAGAGAGAGTGTGTCTGACAGAGAGAGTGTGTTTGACAGAGAGAGTGTGTTTGACAGAGAGAGTGTGTCTGACAGAGAGAGTGTGTCTGACAGAGAGAGTGTGTCTGACAGAGAGAGTGTGTCTGACAGAGAGAGTGTGTTTGACAGAGAGAGTGTGTTTGACAGAGTGTGATCGGCCTCCACCCCAGTATCACACACACGTGGTTGAATTGAATCAAAACACTCACTAATCACCATTTACAGGCCTTGCTATATAAAGGGCTGTTCTCAGATATGAGAGGGCAACATGCTGATAGTGTTTCATTTAACTAGAGTGTAGGTCGGAGGCTTGATTTAATGTGGCCCACAGGAAAACCAACGAGGGAAAGAGAAATGGTTGTCCTTTATGTAATGATCACATAAGTTCACATCAATAACGCCCAAACTCATTACCAGAAACACTACATGAAAGAGGTAGAGCTGTACTCTCTCTGCAGGGTGAGCTCTGGAGTATCAGGACAGACTGGCTAGACTGTATAGATTGTGGGTAGACTGTATAGACTCTGGGTAGACTGTATAGACTGTGGGTAGACTGTATAGACTCTGGGTAGACTGTATATACTCTGGCTAGACTATATAGACTGTGGCTAGACTGTATAGACTGTGGCTAGACTGTGGGTAGAATGTGTAGACTGTGGCTAGACTGTAAATACTCTGGGTAGAATGTGTAGACTGTGGCTAGACTGTAAATACTCTGGGTAGACTGTATAGACTGTGGCTAGACTGTATAGACTCTGGGTAGACTGTATAGACTGTGGGTAGACTGTATAGACTGTGGCTGGACTGTATATACACTGGCTAGACTGTATAGACTGTGGCTAGACTGTATAGACTGTGGCTAGAATGTGTAGACTGTGGCTAGAATGTGTAGACTGTGGCTAGACTGTAAATACTCTGGGTAGAATGTGTAGACTGTGGCTAGACTGTATATCATGTGGCTAGACTGTATATACTCTGGGTAGACTGTATAGACTGTGGCTAGACTGTATAGACTGCGGCTAGACTGTATAGATTGCGGCTAGACTGTGGCTAGACTGTATATACTCTGGGTAGACTGTATAGACTGTGGGTAGACTGTATAGACTCTGGGTAGACTGTATAGACTGTGGGTAGACTGTATAGACTTTGGGAAGACTGTATAGACTGTGGGTAGACTGTATAGACTCTGGGTAGACTGTATAGACTGTGGCTGGACTGTATATACTCTGGGTAGACTGTATAGACTGTGGCTAGACTCTGGGTAGACTGTGGGTAGAATGTGTAGACTGTGGGTAGACTGTATAGACTGTGGCAAGACTGTAAATACTCTGGGTAGACTGTATAGACTATGGCTAGACTGTATATACTCTGGGTAGACTGTATAGACTGTGGCTAGACTGTGGGTAGACTGTATAGACTGTGGGTAAACTGTATAGACTGTGACTAGACTGTATAGACTGTGACTAGACTGTATAGACTGTGGGTAGACTGTATAAACTGCAGGTAAAAGGTATAGACTGTGACTAGACTTTATAGACTGTGGCTAGACTGTGGGTAGACTGTATAGACTGTGGGTAGACTGTATAGACTGTGGGTAGACTGTATAGACTGCAGGTAAAAGGTATAGTTTAGGTATAGACTTCATGCCAGCAGCATACCACCCTGCATACCACAGCAGGCTTGCTTCTGAAGCTAAACAGGGTTGGTCCTGGTCAGTTCCTGGATGGGAGACCAGATGCTGCTGGAAGTGGTGTTGGAGGGCCAGTAGGAGGCACTCTTTCCTCTGGTCTAAAAAATATCCCAATGCCCCAGGGCAGTGATTGCAGACACTGCCCTGTGTAGGGTGCCATCTTTCGGATGGGACGTTAAACGGGTGTCCTGACTCTCTGAGGTCATTAAATATCCCATGGCACTTATCGTAAGAGTAGGGGTGTTAACCCCTGGCTAAATTCCCAATCTGGCCCTCAAACCATCACGGTCACCTAATAATCCCCAGTTTACAATTGGCTCATTCATCCCCTTTAACTATTCCCCAGGTCGTTGCTGCAAATGAGAACATGTTCTCAGTCAACTTACCAGGTAAAATAACGGATAAATAAATAGACTGTGGGTAGACTGTATAAGTGGAGTGACTATATTGCAATGACCAATGTGGCATACCAGAATACTCTGGAGTGGGTTAATTAGAGACTTGACTGCCTTTAGGCACTAGCTGTCATGTGGTAGCTAGAGGAAAACTTGTACTGCTGGGCTTGGGTGTAATACAGTAGCGCTAGGCTAGCTACTGTAGCTAGCACACACTACAGTACAGGAGGTGGAAGGATGTAATCTTCAGGAGCTGTTGATACAGGGAAACACCGAGGGTTTGGGTCAAAGGGATTAAAATGGTGGAGGTGGAAGGGGGTTGTGGGATAGAGCGGGGAGCAGCAGGCGCCGTACCCGACAACAGAGAGGAGGCTGGGAGATTACAGGGTAGACTATGAGGCTGGGGTTGAGGATTCCTTCTCCCTGAGAGCTGGGGGACAGAGTGAGTGACTCCAAATGGCATTGGATCACAGCATTACCAGCCCACTATTCAACAAGGCTTAGCTTAGCAGGGAAAGGTCAGGGCATCGACCAGAACCAGGAGGGAGAGCTGGGTGTTAGAACTCCATGTTGGCTGGGTGATAGCAATGGGAGGTCCATTGTAGTTGCCATGGGCCAGGTGATGTTGTTGAAAAACCTTTGTGACTGCCCCTACTACAGCAAACCATTGTGGTCTGCAACCATTTTCCTTATGGCTTCTAGTTTGTAAATCCTTCAGACTACATGTACAATACTACATGCGTTCTACATTGTGGACACTGCTGCACCAACGGCAGCAAAACATGTCAGTCATTGCCCTAAACATGTTGACATTTAAGTCCACTAAGAGAGTTCAGAATCACACTCACCACATTTCACAACATCTACAGTTCACATTACAGTGTTGGTTGAATAGAAGTGTTCCAAACCCCGTTGGTACTGTAGTAGCTGAAGTGGTACAGGGACAGATGTGTTCCAAACCCCGGTGGTACTGTAGTAG
The DNA here is from genome assembly GCF_023373465.1 of Oncorhynchus keta. Taxonomy (NCBI): domain Eukaryota; kingdom Metazoa; phylum Chordata; class Actinopteri; order Salmoniformes; family Salmonidae; genus Oncorhynchus; species Oncorhynchus keta. The sequence continues at coordinate 67,538,541 of NC_068454.1, read as the reverse complement.
CTGAAGTGGTACAGGGACAGATGTGTTCCAAACCCCGGTGGTACTGTAGTAGCTGAAGTGGTACAGGGACAGATGTGTTCCAAACCCCGGTGGTACTGTAGTAGCTGAAGTGGTACAGGGACAGATGTGTTCCAAATCCCGGTGGTACTGTAGTAGCTGAAGTGGTACAGGGACAGATGTGTTCCAAATCCCGGTGGTACTGTAGTAGCTGAAGTGGTACAGGGACAGATGTGTTCCAAATCCCGGTGGTACTGTAGTAGCTGAAGTGGTACAGGGACAGATGTGTTCCAAACCCCGGTGGTATTGTAGTAGCTGAAGTGGTACAGGGACAGATGTGTTCCAAACCCCGGTGGTATTGTAGTAGCTGAAGTGGTACAGGGACAGATGTGTTCCAAACCCCGGTGGTACTGTAGTAGCTGAAGTGGTACAGGGACAGATGTGTTCCAAACCCCGGTGGTATTGTAGTAGCTGAAGTGGTACAGGGACAGATGTGTTCCAAACCCCGGTGGTATTGTAGTAGCTGAAGTGGTACAGGGACAGATGTGTTCCAAACCCCGGTGGTATTGTAGTAGCTGAAGTGGTACAGGGACAGATGTGTTCCAAACCCCGGTGGTACTGTAGTAGCTGAAGTGGTACAGGGACAGATGTGTTCCAAACCCCGGTGGTACTGTAGTAGCTGAAGTGGTACAGGGACAGATGTGTTCCAAACCCCGGTGGTACTGTAGTAGCTGAAGTGGTACAGGGACAGATGTGTTCCAAACCCCGGTGGTACTGTAGTAGCTGAAGTGGTACAGGGACAGATGTGTTCCAAACCCCGGTGGTATTGTAGTAGCTGAAGTGGTACAGGGACAGATGTGTTCCAAACCCCGGTGGTATTGTAGTAGCTGAAGTGGTCCAGGGACAGATGTGTTCCAAACCCCGGTGGTACTGTAGTAGCTGAAGTGGTCCAGGGACAGATGTGTTCCAAACCCCGGTGGTACTGTAGTAGCTGAAGTGGTCCAGGGACAGATGTGTTCCAAACCCCGGTGGTATTGTAGTAGCTGAAGTGGTCCAGGGACAGATGTGTTCCAAACCCCGGTGGTATTGTAGTAGCTGAAGTGGTACAGGGACAGATGTGTTCCAAACCCCGGTGGTATTGTAGTAGCTGAAGTGGTACAGGGACAGATGTGTTCCAAACCCGGTGGTATTGTAGTAGCTGAAGTGGTACAGGGACAGATGTGTTCCAAACCCCGGTGGTACTGTAGTAGCTGAAGTGGTACAGGGACAGATGTGTTCCAAACCCGGTGGTACTGTAGTAGCTGAAGTGGTCCAGGGACAGATGTGTTCCAAACCCCGGTGGTACTGTAGTAGCTGAAGTGGTCCAGGGACAGATGTGTTCCAAACCCCGGTGGTACTGTAGTAGCTGAAGTGGTACAGGGACAGATGTGTTCCAAACCCCGGTGGTATTGTAGTAGCTGAAGTGGTACAGGGACAGATGTGTTCCAAACCCCGGTGGTACTGTAGTAGCTGAAGTGGTACAGGGACAGATGTGTTCCAAACCCCGGTGGTATTGTAGTAGCTGAAGTGGTACAGGGACAGATGTGTTCCAAACCCCGGTGGTACTGTAGTAGCTGAAGTGGTACAGGGACAGATGTGTTCCAAACCCCGGTGGTATTGTAGTAGCTGAAGTGGTACAGGGACAGATGTGTTCCAAACCCCGGTGGTATTGTAGTAGCTGAATTGGTACAGGGACAGATGTGTTCCAAACCCGGTGGTACTGTAGTAGCTGAAGTGGTACAGGGACAGATGTGTTCCAAACCCCGGTGGTATTGTAGTAGCTGAAGTGGTACAGGGACAGATGTGTTCCAAACCCCGGTGGTACTGTAGTAGCTGAAGTGGTACAGGGACAGATGTGTTCCAAACCCCGGTGGTATTGTAGTAGCTGAAGTGGTACAGGGACAGATGTGTTCCAAACCCCGGTGGTACTGTAGTAGCTGAAGTGGTACAGGGACAGATGTGTTCCAAACCCCGGTGGTACTGTAGTAGCTGAAGTGGTACAGGGACAGATGTGTTCCAAACCCCGGTGGTACTGTAGTAGCTGAAGTGGTACAGGGACAGATGTGTTCCAAACCCCGGTGGTATTGTAGTAGCTGAAGTGGTACAGGGACAGATGTGTTCCAAACCCCGGTGGTATTGTAGTAGCTGAAGTGGTACAGGGACAGATGTGTTCCAAACCCCGGTGGTATTGTAGTAGCTGAAGTGGTACAGGGACAGATGTGTTCCAAACCCCGGTGGTATTGTAGTAGCTGAAGTGGTACAGGGACAGATGTGTTCCAAACCCCGGTGGTATTGTAGTAGCTGAAGTGGTACAGGGACAGATGTGTTCCAAACCCCGGTGGTATTGTAGTAGCTGAAGTGGTACAGGGACAGATGTGTTCCAAACCCCGGTGGTATTGTAGTAGCTGAAGTGGTACAGGGACAGATGTGTTCCAAACCCGGTGGTATTGTAGTAGCTGAAGTGGTACAGGGACAGATGTGTTCCAAACCCCGGTGGTATTGTAGTAGCTGAAGTGGTACAGGGACAGATGTGTTCCAAACCCGGTGGTACTGTAGTAGCTGAAGTGGTACAGGGACAGATGTGTTCCAAACCCCGGTGGTATTGTAGTAGCTGAAGTGGTACAGGGACAGATGTGTTCCAAACCCCGGTGGTATTGTAGTAGCTGAAGTGGTACAGGGACAGATGTGTTCCAAACCCCGGTGGTACTGTAGTAGCTGAAGTGGTACAGGGACAGATGTGTTCCAAACCCGGTGGTACTGTAGTAGCTGAAGTGGTCCAGGGACAGATGTGTTCCAAACCCCGGTGGTATTGTAGTAGCTGAAGTGGTACAGGGACAGATGTGTTCCAAACCCCGGTGGTATTGTAGTAGCTGAAGTGGTACAGGGACAGATGTGTTCCAAACCCCGGTGGTATTGTAGTAGCTGAAGTGGTACAGGGACAGATGTGTTCCAAACCCCGGTGGTACTGTAGTAGCTGAAGTGGTACAGGGACAGATGTGTTCCAAACCCCGGTGGTATTGTAGTAGCTGAAGTGGTACAGGGACAGATGTGTTCCAAACCCCGGTGGTACTGTAGTAGCTGAAGTGGTACAGGGACAGATGTGTTCCAAACCCCGGTGGTATTGTAGTAGCTGAAGTGGTACAGGGACAGATGTGTTCCAAACCCCGGTGGTATTGTAGTAGCTGAAGTGGTACAGGGACAGATGTGTTCCAAACCCCGGTGGTACTGTAGTAGCTGAAGTGGTACAGGGACAGATGTGTTCCAAACCCCGGTGGTATTGTAGTAGCTGAAGTGGTACAGGGACAGATGTGTTCCAAACCCCGGTGGTATTGTAGTAGCTGAAGTGGTACAGGGACAGATGTGTTCCAAACCCCGGTGGTATTGTAGTAGCTGAAGTGGTACAGGGACAGATGTGTTCCAAACCCCGGTGGTACTGTAGTAGCTGAAGTGGTACAGGGACAGATGTGTTCCAAACCCGGTGGTATTGTAGTAGCTGAAGTGGTCCAGGGACAGATGTGTTCCAAACCCCGGTGGTACTGTAGTAGATGAAGTGGTACAGGGACAGATGTGTTCCAAACCCCGGTGGTATTGTAGTAGCTGAAGTGGTACAGGGACAGATGTGTTCCAAACCCCGGTGGTATTGTAGTAGCTGAAGTGGTACAGGGACAGATGTGTTCCAAACCCCGGTGGTATTGTAGTAGCTGAAGTGGTACAGGGACAGATGTGTTCCAAACCCCGGTGGTATTGTAGTAGCTGAAGTGGTACAGGGACAGATGTGTTCCAAACCCCGGTGGTATTGTAGTAGCTGAAGTGGTACAGGGACAGATGTGTTCCAAACCCCGGTGGTATTGTAGTAGCTGAAGTGGTACAGGGACAGATGTGTTCCAAACCCCGGTGGTATTGTAGTAGCTGAAGTGGTACAGGGACAGATGTGTTCCAAACCCGGTGGTATTGTAGTAGCTGAAGTGGTACAGGGACAGATGTGTTCCAAACCCCGGTGGTATTGTAGTAGCTGAAGTGGTACAGGGACAGATGTGTTCCAAACCCCGGTGGTACTGTAGTAGCTGAAGTGGTACAGGGACAGATGTGTTCCAAACCCCGGTGGTATTGTAGTAGCTGAAGTGGTACAGGGACAGATGTGTTCCAAACCCGGTGGTACTGTAGTAGCTGAAGTGGTACAGGGACAGATGTGTTCCAAACCCCGGTGGTATTGTAGTAGCTGAAGTGGTACAGGGACAGATGTGTTCCAAACCCGGTGGTACTGTAGTAGCTGAAGTGGTACAGGGACAGATGTGTTCCAAACCCCGGTGGTACTGTAGTAGCTGAAGTGGTACATGGACAGATGTGTTCCAAACCCCGGTGGTATTGTAGTAGCTGAAGTGGTACAGGGACAGATGTGTTCCAAACCCCGGTGGTATTGTAGTAGCTGAAGTGGTACAGGGACAGATGACAGATGTGTTCCACTGACTGCACTGCATGGAGGAACACAACCTAGTGTCTGATAGAGTAAGAGAAGCAGTGTATCAACGCCCCCCCCCTCTCTCTCCCTTCCCTCCGCTCTCCTCCCTCTCCCTCTCCCTCTCCCAGGGGCTCAGAGAATGGATGGCCCTGTCTGACCCGGGCGACACACACGTCCTCTCCACTACACTACTGTACCTACAGCACGCATGTCTGCTCTCTGCTCGCTACACACACACGCACTCACGTAAACACACATACACACCCACACAGAGGGGCCAGGGGACCCATCTCTGTCACCCAGTGCTACAGAGCACTGCAACCTCCCTTTCGGCAGGCAGAGGTCAACTCAGCTCTGACACTTCAGGAGCTGCATGGGAACATGGAGTGGGGTAGATGGGGAACGGTGGTTGAGGTAGGGGAGGGTGGGGGAGGGGTCCAAGCATGGGCCTCACCATCACCATACATACCGTACCTCTGCCACTGTCACCAACACACCAAACAGCCACACAACTACCAGCCTCCTCTCTTCATGGAGCTGAGTGACCCACCTCCTATACCCGTATGTCCCCCTGTCCTTACCCATGGCATTGGGGTTTAAGAGGGGTGGAACGGCTGAGACCCCATGACCAGAGCATCATAAACCCCATAGATAAGCCAGCAATGGAGGAGCAAGCTCTGTGTGCTCCTGCGCAGTGTGCAATGAGAAAAAGTGATACCCTACTGATACCACTCTAAAGACTGCAGGGATATGTTTATTCGCACAGCCGGATGTGCAATCAATCAAATGGATTAGCTGCAGAGGTATGTATAAAGGTTATCAGGAAGTTCTCCCCCTCAAACACAGAAGCGACCCCACAAAACTATTTTGTATTGTGTCTGCTTATTTCAGAGAAAATCGGATTTATTTTCTTCCAAAAGGTATTTATAAAGAGACATACAATGTGGAAGGAGACAAATGAAATCCCTGCAATGAACCCTATAATGTAATTATATTGTGACCAGGGTGATAGAGGTGATACTGTATCTCTTCATTCTAGTGCCCATCAGTGATTTTCCTCCAATCTTCTGCCATGTGCAGGGTGTCCATGCAGTTCGCTATTCTTCCTCGCTCTAACTGTGTGTGTGTGTGTGTGTGTGTGTGTGTGTGTGTGTGTGTGTGTGTGTGTGTGTGTGTGTGTGTGTGTGTGTGTGTGTGTGTGTGTGTGTGTGTGTGTGTGTGTGTGTGTGTGTGTGTGTGTGTGTGTGTGTGTGTGTGTGTGTGCGTGCGTGTGTGTGCGTGCGTGTGCGTAACACTCATTCACCCCACTGATCTCTCACTCTGACCCCCTACTGCAGATGAAAATAACCCCGAAGAAGGCCTCTCTCTCTCCCTCTCCTCCACTCGCCCTCTGCTGCAGCTGAAGGTGGGTGGGGGTTCATCGTGACCAATGGCATCCCACCACAGAGCTTTATCCTAAAGCACATTGACAATGCTTTTCACACCTACTTACGGCAGCTGTGCCATGATGGGGGCGGCGAGGCCGAGCGGCCAGGAAGGAGAGGTGAATCATAGACAGTTCTAAAAGCAGGCCAGGGCTGAGGCTCTTAAAGACGCATAGAATTAACTCTTTAACGAAGCAACCCTGATCCTCTTAATCAAAGCCTTGCAGATCATTATTTTCATGTCCAAGGAATTTTTTTATGCTTGAAAGTCACACCCTGTTTCCTCCTGTACAGCTCCTATCCTCAGGACCGGTACCTCTTTCTGGGAGAGCTTTAAAATCCCTGCTGGGCTTACAGACAGACAGCTCCATCTGCTTCCCCCAGATCGATACACAGGCATTTCTCATCATCGATTATACAATTATGCTAAAGCTAAATCAACAGCCCACTTTCCAGAACAAGCCCATTAACCAACCCTGGACAGGAGAGGAGAGTAGGCTAGATGAGCTGCCTCTTTTTACCCAAGTGCTCTAAAGAGAAGCCTAGTGCTCAGACAGTCCAGGTACTTCACTAGACATGATTATAATGCCACAAGGGTGCAATACATCACTCTTATTAGCCACACCGGAGCACAATGGTATCATAATTAATGGGCACAGCAGGGTTGAACGCTGCCCTGACATGGAAAAGTGGGTCTACTTAAGCTTTACAAGGCATTTAAATATGCAGAGTGAATGGCAGAGTGAGTCAAAACCCTCCTGCTACGGAGGGAGGGAGAGCGGCCAGCTAGGCTACACGCTCGTTAGCGTGACACGACACCCTCAGTGGCATTGATACAAGGACGTGCGGCCGTCTGTCTGTGTTGTCCCCTACTGCAACGACAACATAGTGCCTGACTGGGGAGAGTGATGGATGAAACACATGCAGCGTGCCTCTCCTCTCTTCTGTTTGTCATCAGCGCTGCCCATCACTTTCACTTGTTGTTTTCTTCTGTCTTCTCTGTGTGTCACAATTAGGTTAATGAGTGTTTGTGTGGAAACGTCCTAATTTGGGTGTATTGTGGTTTGTGGTTTGTTTGTGGTGGATGTTCAGAGAGTGGGGGCTGTGACAGACAGAGCCTGGTGTCTGGTGTCTGTGTGTGTGGTGCTGCAGGGGGAGGCCAGCCGCCCGCCTGTCTGCCTCCACCAACAGTGAGGGAACAATGCACATAAAAGGCATTCGGAGGAAGAGTCTGGGCTGGTGTCTTTCACTGTCTCTGCTGAATGAAGCAAGAACAAACAAGTGTGTGTGTGTGTGTGTGTGTGTGTGTGTGTGTGTGTGTGTGTGTGTGTGTGTGTGTGTGTGTGTGTGTGTGTGTGTGTGTGTGTGTGTGTGTGTGTGTGTGTGTGTGTGTGTGTGTGTGTGTGTGTGTGTGTGTGTGTGTGTGTTTCGGTCTGTGTGCTTATGCATGATGTGTAGGATGCTAAGTCTTGTCACAGTCTATATAATGAAGTCTGCTGTCCTTAACACTCCGCTCCCTACCATCACCAGCCTCCAGTTCAGTCTTACAGTACAATACTCTACCCCTGCCTGCCACAGTGACACAGTCAGTTAATATTACACTACAGCCAGGGTACAGTCTGAGCACTCCCCTCCCTACCATCACCAGCCTCCAGTCCAGTCTTACAGTACAATACTCTACCCCTGCCTGCCAGAGTCAGTTAATATTACACTACAGCCAGGGTACAGTCTGAGCACTCCGCTCCCTACCATCACCAGCCTCCAGTCCAGTCTTACAGTACAATACTCTACCCCTGCCTGCCACAGTCAGTTAATATTACACTACAGCCAGGGTACAGTCTGAGCACTCCCCTCCCTACCATCACCAGCCTCCAGTCCAGTCTTACAGTACAATACTCTACCCCTGCCTGCCACAGTCAGTTAATATTACACTACAGCCAGGGTACAGTCTGAGCACTCCCCTCCCTACCATCACCAGCCTCCAGTCCAGTCTTACAGTACAATACTCTACCCCTGCCTGCCACAGTCAGTTAATATTACACTACAGCCAGGGTACAGTCTGAGCACTCCGCTCCCTACCATCACCAGCCTCCAGTTCAGTCTTACAGTACAATACTCTACCCCTGCCTGCTACAGTCAGTTAATATTACACTACAGCCAGCCAGGGCCTCCACAGTCTACAGTACAAGCACTGCCCCCTCCCTACCATCACCAGCCTCCAGTCCAGTCTTACAGTACAATACTCTACCCCTGCCTGCCACAGTCAGTTAATATTACACTACAGCCAGGGTACAGTCTGAGCACTCCCCTCCCTACCATCACCAGCCTCCAGTCCAGTCTTACAGTACAATACTCTACCCCTGCCTGCCACAGTCAGTTAATATTACACTACAGCCAGGGTACAGTCTGAGCACTCCCTCCCTACCATCACCAGCCTCCAGTCCAGTCTTACAGTACAATACTCTACCCCTGCCTGCCACAGTCAGTTAATATTACACTACAGCCAGGGTACAGTCTGAGCACTCCCCTCCCTACCATCACCAGCCTCCAGTCCAGTCTTACAGTACAATACTCTACCCCTGCCTGCCACAGTCAGTTAATATTACACTACAGCCAGGGTACAGTCTGAGCACTCCCCTCCCTACCATCACCAGCCTCCAGTTCAGTCTTACAGTACAATACTCTACCCCTGCCTGCCACAGTCAGTTAATATTACACTACAGCCAGGGTACAGTCTGAGCAGCTCCCTACCATCACCAGCCTCCAGCAGTCTTACAGTACAATACTCTACCCCTGCCTGCCACAGTCAGTTAATATTACACTACAGCCAGGGTACAGTCAGCACTCCGCTCCCTACCATCACCAGCCTCCAGTTCAGTCTTACAGTACAATACTCTACCCCTGCCTGACACAGTCAGTTAATATTACACTACAGCCAGGGTACAGTCTGAGCACTCCCTCCCTACCATCACCAGCCTCCAGTCCAGTCTTACAGTACAATACTCTACCCCTGCCTGCTACAGTCAGTTAATATTACACTACAGCCAGGGTACAGTCTGAGCACTCCGCTCCCTACCATCACCAGCCTCCAGTCCAGTCTTACAGTACAATACTCTACCCCTGCCTGCCACAGTCAGTTAATATTACACTACAGCCAGGGTACAGTCTGAGCACTCCCCTCCCTACCATCACCAGCCTCCAGTCCAGTCTTACAGTACAATACTCTACCCCTGCCTGCCACAGTCAGTTAATATTACACTACAGCCAGGGTACAGTCTGAGCACTCCCCTCCCTACCATCACCAGCCTCCAGTCCAGTCTTACAGTACAATACTCTACCCCTGCCTGCCACAGTCAGTTAATATTACACTACAGCCAGGGTACAGTCTGAGCACTCCGCTCCCTACCATCACCAGCCTCCAGTCCAGTCTTACAGTACAATACTCTACCCCTGCCTGCCAGAGTCAGTTAATATTACACTACAGCCAGGGTACAGTCTGAGCACTCCGCTCCCTACCATCACCAGCCTCCAGTTCAGTCTTACAGTACAATACTCTACCCCTGCCTGCCACAGTCAGTTAATATTACACTACAGCCAGGGTACAGTCTGAGCACTCCGCTCCCTACCATCACCAGCCTCCAGTCCAGTCTTACAGTACAATACTCTACCCCTGCCTGCCACAGTCAGTTAATATTACACTACAGCCAGGGTACAGTCTGAGCACTCCGCTCCCTACCATCACCAGCCTCCAGTTCAGTCTTACAGTACAATACTCTACCCCTGCCTGCCACAGTGACACAGTCAGTTAATATTACACTACAGCCAGGGTACAGTCTGAGCACTCCCCTCCCTACCATCACCAGCCTCCAGTCCAGTCTTACAGTACAATACTCTACCCCTGCCTGCCAGAGTCAGTTAATATTACACTACAGCCAGGGTACAGTCTGAGCACTCCGCTCCCTACCATCACCAGCCTCCAGTCCAGTCTTACAGTACAATACTCTACCCCTGCCTGCCAGAGTCAGTTAATATTACACTACAGCCAGGGTACAGTCTGAGCACTCCCCTCCCTACCATCACCAGCCTCCAGTCCAGTCTTACAGTACAATACTCTACCCCTGCCTGCCACAGTCAGTTAATATTACACTACAGCCAGGGTACAGTCTGAGCACTCCCCCTACCATCACCAGCCTCCAGTCCAGTCTTACAGTACAATACTCTACCCCTGCCTGCCACAGTCAGTTAATATTACACTACAGCCAGGGTACAGTCTGAGCACTCCCTCCCTACCATCACCAGCCTCCAGTCCAGTCTTACAGTACAATACTCTACCCCTGCCTGCCACAGTCAGTTAATATTACACTACAGCCAGGGTACAGTCTGAGCACTCCGCTCCCTACCATCACCAGCCTCCAGTTCAGTCTTACAGTACAATACTCTACCCCTGCCTGCCACAGTCAGTTAATATTACACTACAGCCAGGGTACAGTCTGAGCACTCCCCTCCCTACCATCACCAGCCTCCAGTCCAGTCTTACAGTACAATACTCTACCCCTGCCTGCCACAGTGACACAGTCAGTTAATATTACACTACAGCCAGGGTACAGTCTGAGCACTCCCCTCCCTACCATCACCAGCCTCCAGTCCAGTCTTACAGTACAATACTCTACCCCTGCCTGCCACAGTCAGTTAATATTACACTACAGCCAGGGTACAGTCTGAGCACTCCGCTCCCTCCAGCCTGACCGTGCAGTTATCGCCTGGCTCAGTGCAATCAATTATTGTTGCTGCGGAATCATTCATAATTTCCTAATGAAAACGATTCTGTTGATCTCTGTTGTATTTTAATTCAACATAATTACTCTGCTGCTCTGAGCTGTGGTGGGGCCTCCTTCAGGGTACAATTTTGTTTTAATACACTGATAATACAATTTTGACATTGTGTCAGTTGTTTAGTTAATATTCAGTCACACTATTTCCCCATGTTCCCAGATAACAGATAATAACCTCAGCACCTCCTATTTGCCTCAGTCGTTTTAAAGGGGAGGGTTGAAATGAACAATTCAATCTGAACTGTTACAGTACTCTCTCTCCTCTCCCCCAGTCCCAAACAGTTTTTACGATATATTTCCCCCTTTCTAAACCAAGACTATATCTTATTTTGAATTCTCCCTATTTTGTTTTGGACAGAATATTTTAAAAATCAGATCCAATTTCAAAATGACTGTGGAAAGACAGTTAAGATTTCAGTTGATGAGAAATGAATCTAAAAAGATCTAGCCATGTCCCGCAAGTTCACCTCCGAGGTCTCCGAGGTCTCTGGCTGAGAGCGTGTGAACAACGGACGAGTGAGAAAAGGGATCTGATGGCGAGGACTTAGTGAACATGAAGTAACAGAAAGACACAGCAGTGAGTTACAGTCTAATTCTACACCGTATGGGCTTATGTAAAACGCTCTAGTACATTGGTCAATTTACGCTCCAACAATGGCCGACTTTCTCCAGAGACATATTGGACATGCTGTATCTGAATGTGGTCCGCTTAAGAGGCTTACGTTAGAAAAACTCAGGTGACCTTAGAATAATAGGACATAATATCAAGACAGAGCCCAGGTGAGTTTCTAAGGGCTCTGATATCAGGTGATAATGGTCGAGCACAATAGGAGATCTGTGAGTTGAATACAGCCATACTGACTTTACTGTCATACTGGTAATGATGATATACATGTCGTGTGTGGACAGTAGGTACCAAGAAATCTGACGAACTGTAAGACATGCAGAATGATTGGTGGATGTCCAGTCTCGGAGGCCAACATTATGTTCTCTCTATAAAAGGCAAAAAATAAGAGAAATAAATCAATCAAATTAGAGCATTGGAAATGGACTGTTATTTGATGGAGGAGGCACTGTATTTCATGACATTGTGGATAGGAGTGATCCTGAAATTATATATCTATTTAATTGTCCCATTTCTTCTTTGTTTCTTTTTGTTTTAATATACTGAACGTCGCTCTTTTGATTCAATAGTGGAATAATGAAAACGGCAAAAAAATGATGCAATTCAATTATATGCATTTCTTTCTGAATTAATAAACACCATATTGTTCATCAAATGTATCAATTCTCCACTGATATCCTCCCTCTCTGACTTGCTCTCTCTCAATTCCCTGTCGCTCTCTCACTCTCTCCCTATCTCTCGACCAATTCTCCCCCAGTTCCCTCCCTCCCTCTGCGTAACTGTAACGTATAATTACTCCACAGACTCGCTGCCTGTTTCTAGAAAACGTCAGTGGTTCAGAGAAACTGTCCATGTGTGGCGCGGAGCATTGTGGAGGTTCCAGGTGGATTTCTCGATAATGAGTTGGTGCAGCAGTCAAGTTGAGAGTTTTAGTAATGGCTGACTGCTGTGCTCTGTGCTGAGGCACTACAGTATACTGGCTGTCTGCATGGGAGGCTAATGTTAAATAAACAGCACTGCATGCTTACTGTTTCTGGTGCTACTGATAGAAAGACAGCCTGGTAAAAACAGATATGTTTATTCCACTTTTTATATTATCACGTCTTCAAGGGGGAATTGGTAGACATTATTCATTGTAAAGTAATATATATTTAAAACAAACTGTAGGCATATGACACATAGACATAATAACCTACAGTATATAGCCGTAGTTGATAGGGTAAACTCTCAGTGGAAATGTAGGTTTAGAAATGTCTCATTATACAGTGTGTCGATGGTCAATATCAACAACACAAAATGATCGAGACAGTGAGTGGCAAATCATTAAAAAAGGGACATTTAGTAGAACCAGGACGGACACAGGACAGAATGAACTAAAAATCCCATGTCTAATAGTAGATATGTGGTAACCGTGGTAGTGTGTTTTCTGCTGGACGCCCGGGGCAGCCCAATGGGGATTCCACCAAACTCACATAGTTCTTGTTCACAGAGAACTATCATGTATTATACATTACACACTGTTGGACTGCATCAGTCCATTGGGAATCATTTCTCTCTTTAAGAGGCACTCCTCACCATGCACAGAAGATGTCTGAGACACTGCTCAAGAAAGCCAAGATGATTGGAACACGAGCCAAGTAGCCATATTCAGTGAGAACCAATGAACATGCAGTATATTGAGATGTCCACTGATTACCAAAAGTCAACTGCCTTTATTAACGCAAAACAGACAAACAGACAAACAGCAACACTTGGGGAGAGATGTAAACACTGAGGCCCTATGGCTCTGTGTGTCTGTGTGTCTGCTTCATGCAGAGAGGGAGTCATCACTGAGTCATTCTGTACTGTCTGGTGTCTACGTGGAGCTATAGAAATACAATAACCACAGATATTCTCTCTGGGGCCATAGAAATACAATAACTAAATAGATTCTGTACAATAACTACAGATATTCTCTCTGGGGCCATAGAAATACAATAACTAAATAGATTCTGTACAATAACTACAGATATTCTCTCTGGGGCCATAGAAATACAATAACTAAATATATTCTGTACAATAACTACAGATATTCTCTCTGGGGCCATAGAAATACAATAACTAAATAGATTCTGTACAATAACTACAGATATTCTCTCTGGGGCCATAGAAATACAATAACTAAATAGATTCTGTACAATAACTACAGATATTCTCTCTGGGGCCATAGAAATACAATAACTAAATAGATTCTGTACAATAACTACAGATATTCTCTCTGGGGCCATAGAAATACAATAACTAAATAGATTCTGTACAATAACTACAGATATTCTCTCTGGGGCCATAGAAATACAATAACTAAATAGATTCTGTACAATAACTACAGATATTCTCTCTGGGGCCATAGAAATACAATAACTAAATAGATTCTGTACAATAACTACAGATATTCTCTCTGGGGCCATAGAAATACAATAACTAAATAGATTCTGTACAATAACTACAGATATTCTCTCTGGGGCCATAGAAATACAATAACTAAATAGATATTCTGTACAATAACTAAACAGATATTCTCTCTGGGGCCATAGAAATACAATAACTAAATAGATTCTGTACAATAACTACAGATATTCTCTCTGGGGCCATAGAAATACAATAACTAAATAGATTCTGTACAATAACTACAGATATTCTCTCTGGGGCCATAGAAATACAATAACTAAATAGATTCTGTACAATAACTACAGATATTCTCTCTGGGGCCATAGAAATACAATAACTAAATAGATTCTGTACAATAACTACAGATATTCTCTCTGGGGCCATATAAATTCAATAACTAAATAGATTCTGTACAATAACTACAAATATTCTCTCTGGGGCCATAGAAATTCAATAACTAAATCGATTATGTACAATAACTACAGATATTCTCTCTGGGGCCACATACATAGAATAACTAGAGAGATTCTGTCTGGGGCCATAGAAATAGAATAACTAGAGAGATTCTGTCTGAGGCCACATACATAGAATAACTAGAGAGATTCTGTCTGGGGCCACAGCAATAGAATAACTAGAGAGATTCTGTCTGAGGCCACATACATAGAATAACTAGAGAGATTCTGTCTGGGGCCATAGAAATAGAAAAACTGGATGGATGCTGATTCTGTCTCAGTCTACAGATTTTGTCTCAAAATGACTACACACAGTAAGGTGACAAATATTATCCAAATATTTCCAAATTGAAATTCATTGTATTTTTCACTATTTTATCCCTCTGTATCGTCTATTATGGCTTGGCAGGCGTGTGATTGTGGAGAAAGGTTTAGCAGCTCTATACTAATACAACACAAACGGCTCTCACTGGGGGACTCCTCTTTTCGGTCCGACTTTCACATCACTTCCTTTTCTAATTGAATAAGGGTCAACTAGATGCTATGAACAAGGGGATATGAAGGACAATGCTACAGAGGTGATCACAGATCCATAACGTCCGTCTGTGTGAGATGATGGCAGTACTGCAACTACATCTGGGATGTCTTCTATAATGACTATGAAGACGGCGAGGGGAAATGACTTAACAAAACGAGACCAAATCCTGTTATTACTCCCTTTTTTGTTTCATATATTCAGATTAGGAGATTTTTAAAGAAGTGCATAATCTCCTTTAACAGCTTATCATAAACTTGAACGATTCGGTGATAAAGAGCACAAAGTTAAGTAGCCGGTTAAGAGGATAACTCCCCAGTGCAGTCTAGTGATTAGTAGATGAGAATTGGGAGACCAAAAGAAAATCCGGGCTGCAAATCCCAGTTCCCGCTCTGATTCACTTTGAGGGGAAGAAACTCCATTTCAGTTCCTTCGTGAGTCTAGTCACAGGGTAATCATTTAGAAAATGGGATACATAGAAACCACTTCTTGCATCCCTTTTGAATTCAAACATCTTTATTTACTTATTTATGTGCCTGTGTGTCTCTGGATACACCCGTCAAGACCCAATTATGGGCTGCAGCAGCCAGTCAGCAGCACGGTGCTTTCATAAAGAGTGAAGTCTGAAGACGCTACTGTCAGTGTGCCGTATTAGCATTTTACAATCAGTAACCTGAAGCCCAATCATGAACTATGGATGGGCAGCCATTTTGAGCTTGCCTAATAAGGGCATTCTAGCTGTATCAGACAGCAACTAAATCCCTCATTTTTATTTCAGTGTGATTCGAGACTAACAACCTCTACGGTCCCACCCAGTAACCCCACATTACATAAAAAGAGAGATATGCCATTAGCAAGTTTCAGATTATCGTCTACATAATAATTTGGGGCAATTGTAATTTGTGAACAGAGAGGAATTCACTCAGACTGAGCACAAAAAGTTAATTAATATATTTACCTTGTGAAATCTAAAACCACTGACTTTGTCGCATGTTGTTTTCCCGTTCCTAATCAAGACTTTGGGTTGATACACTAAATGACTTCAGAGGGATGTCAAAAAAATGTTTTGGATTGAAAGACAGTGAGAGACAGACAGACAGCAGAATTTATGTGGGGGGATTGTGTGTCAGACAGTGTGTTTGGCTGCTGTGGTGTTGCTAGGGAGATAACAGACTGTATACAACAGTCTGGAGATTGAGCTTACCTTTGCTGTACACCACACAGTTATTTTTGTTGTCTTCTGCTCCTTGCCAAGTCACATCCAGCAGCCACCTGGGGCCCGCGCTGAGCACCACCGGTACACAGCTCTTCATCTTCTGGACAGGGACAGATAACAAACACTAATCATTTGCTTATTTTGGTGATTAAACAAACAATATTAAATAATAGCCACCAAGGTATGCTTCCTCTTCTTCTCTGCAAGACATAAACAGGGTCATTCTATAAACTAGTAGGTCCTCTTCTTGTCCCCGCAATGAGAAGATTTAGGAATTGAGAGGGTTGTGGGTGGAGGGGGTGGAGTACGGGGGGTTGGGGCAGAGGAATGGGATCAAGGTGGTGGGGGCAGTTGGGGTAGGAGAGTGGTTGGAGTGGGGGGGGGGGGCATACAGTGCTGCTAACGCCTGGTCCCTATGATCCCAATGATACAGTATCAGATCTCCCAGATTAAGAAGATCTCGGATGCCCAGAATGCCGATGACTTTTAGAGTGAAGGAGGCGAGTGTTCAGGAGTGAACTTTAGGCACATTGTGCTGCGCTATCGCTGGGATCTCAGAATTTAAAGAATCAGTATCTATTTCAAAGGGCGATTGAGGCTACGTCTTATAATATGCCGGCAAATGATTCTGAATGTGTAACATCATTTTTCTTCTGGGCTCGGGTCAAGCGTTGGTGCTTTAAGTTATTTGTATGGAAGGAAAACAGGGAGATAGATACTGTGGCCCCAGCTAAATGTATTCACAACCAGACATGGAGAGGGCTCGGTCAGATTGGAAAGGGCTTTCTATTTATTTTCATATGATTTTCTATTCTATTTTATTTTTTAAATTGATTTATTTTTATTTTTACAAAGGGTAATGAAAGCCAAGAGTACATCTTCAGTGCTCATGGAGAGGGTAGAAGCATCTTTCTCGGGCAGTCGTTACAGTAGCCTATTGCTAGCAGGCAAAATGTCAGTATTTCAAGGCCATTACTTTTTAACCCCCAGGCCCTCCTTCATTAGGGCGTTACAGAAATAGTTTAGCTAAGAGAAAATGGTCTGGGGTGCCATCTCTTCTCGACACTTCATTTATTTTTCCATTTGAAACAGGCTGCCATGAGACACCATCCATCTGCCTAATGCAACAGAAAAGCACAAGTCGTCACTATGTGTCTCAGATATTTATTCGGAAAGGCAGCAACAACTCTTCAAGGATAAATGCAAATGCCACTTTCACACGTTAAAGGTCTGAATTGGCACAGATACACACAAAAGATGATTTATTGTGCACGTGGGTGA
Organism: Oncorhynchus keta; assembly: GCF_023373465.1. Lineage (NCBI taxonomy): Eukaryota > Metazoa > Chordata > Actinopteri > Salmoniformes > Salmonidae > Oncorhynchus > Oncorhynchus keta. Next base: position 67,521,254 of record NC_068454.1, on the reverse strand, counting down.
AGCACACACAGAAATGTTCCGTTACTAGTGACTGAGGATTAGAGGGCTCTCTCTCTTTCTGAGAAAACAGAAATACTGTCGGCTACATTCAATAACTAAAGTGTAGACAGTATATGGGCTCTGATCTCAGTCACTCTGTCACACACATGAAACAATACGTATAAAATGAAAAGAAAACCTCAACTCTAGTTCTTACATAGCAGCTCGAAGCAATGGTGGACTTGTGCCAGTCAGACAGATCAAACACCTAGTGAACAGCACATTGTGTCTGTTGATTTTCTCATTCCTTAATATTTAGGTATCTTATCCCACCCTGGCAGAGGAACAGAGACCTCCGTCATTTAAGCCGTCCTCTATTTCACATCTCAAATTAGCCTGACAATAAAGTCGTATATCTTCAGCGAACCTGTAAATCTTACAAACCTGTCAAAAGGAGCAAAGGAGACGGATCTGATTGTTGCTACGACGACTATCTAAAATGAGAATCGGATGAACCCTTTGTCAGATCTCCAGACTGGGGGCCATCTCTCTTATTTAGCTGTGTGAGGCTTCTTCTTCCCCTCTTCCTGTCGGTCTAGTCTCTAAGGCCTTCTGGGAATTCACTATATTACACTGCCTCTCACCAGGGAAAGACTAATAATAATAATATATGGGTATAGTTTTCAACATTAGAAATATCATAAGAAAGCAAACATATTTACTGGATTACATTTCCTTTAAAATTGTATTTGAATTTGAATTATTTACATTACTGACATTTATTTTTGTTTCAATGTGTTTTCTTAATATAACGATCAATTGTCAAAATCGTCATAACATAACTTATTAATAAAACTAAACGTAATAAATTAACTGAATACATTTATCAAAATAATGGTCAATTTATCATATAGCTGTATTTTTAATTTTGCTGACATTTAAATGAGCCATTCATATAAATGTACTACTCTAAATACTGACTATGCTGGGGCTCTGAAGTATTTCAGACAAAGGAATGCAGAGAAGCTGTATTCTGGGTATAACACACAATGATGTCACCAAGGGGAGGAGCATATTATCCTTAAATGAACGCCCTCTTCCTATACAGTAAACACAGTACTTATGTAGTCAAAGCTTCAGACAAAGCCAGAGTGACAAGCAGAACATGTTGATTTCTCTGGAGTGAGGGGGATGCATACAATATAAAAACACACCCCTTTCTCTAACTACCAATCACAACTAAGGAATGTGACGTACAACAGTGACTCTGTGCTGTTCCACTTCCTCATGAATAAATGTCTTCAGAGCAGCAAATAATACTGACCCCTATTGGACATTACAACATCAACCCCATAGCCACGGTTTCATTTAATAAAATAGCCATCAGAGGACCTGAATTTTATTGACAGTGATTAGATTCACAGAAATTAAAAAGGTGGTTTCATCCAATCAGACTAGAAACAATGGTGTTATTGAAAAAGAATTAACTCTGTCCCTACATGTTGTTTCTTCAGTCAAATAAAACAGGGACAGGTATCTACTAAATTTTAAATTGACAGTGATTAAAGTCATGGGTAAGTGTTGAAAACCATCCACCCTTCCTCCTCATGGTGTGTTGTGGTTTATCCACCCTTCCTCCTCATTCACCCTTCCTCCTCATGGTGTGTTGTGGAATGGTGTGTTGTGGTTTAAAATCCAGTTGTGGATTTACTAATCCAACCCTTCCTCAGATCAAGTAAAAAAAAGTAGAAACAATGGTGTTCAAATTTGAAAATGTATGAACGGTGTGTTGTGGTTTAACTCTGTCCCTACATGTTGTTTCTTCAGTCAAATAAAACCCTTCCTCCTCAGGGACATTTGAAGTATCTACAGTAAACCCTTCCTCCTCATGGTGTGTTGATGGTTTAAAATAAATGTGACCCTTCCTCCTCAAAATGTGTCACTTTATAAATGGTGTGTTGTGGTTTAACCCTTCCTCCTCATGGTGTGTTGTGGTTTATCCACCCTTCCTCCTCATGGTGTGTTGGGTAAGTGTTGAAAACCATCCACCCTTCCTCCTCATGGTGTGTTGTGGTTTATCCACCCTTCCTCCTCATGGTGTGTTGTGGTTTATCCACCCTTCCTCCTCATGGTGTGTTGTGGTTTATCCACCCTTCCTCCTCATGGTGTGTTGTGGTTTATCCACCCTTCCTCCTCATGGTGTGTTGTGGTTTATCCACCCTTCCTCCTCATGGTGTGTTGTGGTTTTACCCTTCCTCCCCTTCCTCCTCTCCTCATGGTGTGTTGTGGTTTATCCACCCTTCCTCCTCATGGTGTGTTGTGGTTTATCCACCCTTCCTCCTCATGGTGTGTTGTGGTTTATCCACCCTTCCTCCTCATGGTGTGTTGTGGTTTATCCATCCTCACCCTTCCTCCTCATGGTGTGTTGTGGTTTATCCACCCTTCCTCCTCATGGTGTGTTGTGGTTTATCCACCCTTCCTCCTCATGGTGTGTTGTGGTTTATCCACCCTTCCTCCTCATGGTGTGTTGTGGTTTATCCACCCTTCCTCCTCATGGTGTGTTGTGGTTTATCCACCCTTCCTCCTCATGGTGTGTTGTGGTTTATCCACCCTTCCTCCTCATGGTGTGTTGTGGTTTATCCACCCTTCCTCCTCCCTTCCTCCTCCTCATGGTGTGTTGTGGTTTATCCACCCTTCCTCCTCATGGTGTGTTGTGGTTTATCCACCCTTCCTCCTCATGGTGTGTTGTGGTTTATCCACCCTTCCTCCTCATGGTGTGTTGTGGTTTATCCACCCTTCCTCCTCATGGTGTGTTGTGGTTTATCCACCCTTCCTCCTCATGGTGTGTTGTGGTTTATCCACCCTTCCTCCTCATGGTGTGTTGTGGTTTATCCACCCTTCCTCCTCATGGTGTGTTGTGGTTTATCCACCCTTCCTCCTCATGGTGTGTTGTGGTTTATCCACCCTTCCTCCTCATGGTGTGTTGTGGTTTATCCACCCTTCCTCCTCATGGTGTGTTGTGGTTTATCCACTCCTCATGGTGTGTTGTGGTTTATCCACCCTTCCTCATGGTGTGTTGTGGTTTATCCACCCTTCCTCCTCATGGTGTGTTGTGGTTTTATCCCATGGTGTGTTGTGGTTTATCCCCTTCCTCCTCATGGTGTGTTGTGGTTTATCCACCCTTCCTCCTCATGGTGTGTTGTGGTTTATCCACCCTTCCTCCTCATGGTGTGTTGTGGTTTTCCACCCTTCCTCCTCATGGTGTGTTGTGGTTTATCCACCCTTCCTCCTCATGGTGTGTTGTGGTTTATCCACCCTTCCTCCTCATGGTGTGTTGTGGTTTATCCACCCTTCCTCCTCATGGTGTGTTGTGGTTTATCCATCCTCATCATGGTGTGTTGTGGTTTATCCACCCTTCCTCCTCATGGTGTGTTGTGGTTTATCCACCCTTCCTCCTCATGGTGTGTTGTGGTTTATCCACCCTTCCTCCTCATGGTGTGTTGTGGTTTATCCACCCTTCCTCCTCATGGTGTGTTGTGGTTTATCCACCCTTTCCTCCTTCCTCCTCATGGTGTGTTGTGGTTTATCCACCCTTCCTCCTCATGGTGTGTTGTGGTTTATCCACCCTTCCTCCTCATGGTGTGTTGTGGTTTATCCACCCTTCCTCCATGGTGTGTTGTGGTTTATCCACCCTTCCTCCTCATGGTGTGTTGTGGTTTATCCACCCTTCCTCCTCATGGTGTGTGTGGTTTATCCACCCTTCCTCCTCATGGTGTGTTTATCCACCCTTCCTCCTCATGGTGTGTTGTGGTTTATCCACCCTTCCTCCTCATGGTGTGTTGTGGTTTATCCCTCATGGTGTGTTGTGGTTTATCCACCCTTCCTCCCTTCCTTCCTCCTCATGGTGTGTTGTGGTTTATCCACCCTTCCTCCTCATGGTGTGTTGTGGTTTATCCACCCTTCCTCCTCATGGTGTGTTGTGGTTTATCCACCCTTCCTCCTCATGGTGTGTTGTGGTTTATCCACCCTTCCTCCTCATGGTGTGTTGTGGTTTATCCACCCTTCCTCATCACGGTGTGTTGTGGTTTATCCACCCTTCCTCATCATGGTGTGTTGTGGTTTATCCACCCTTCCTCATCATGGTGTGTTGTGGTTTATCCACCCTTCCTCATCCACATGGTGTGTTGTGGTTTATCCACCCTTCCTCCCTCATGGTGTGTTGTGGTTTATCCACCTCTTCCTCCTCTCATGGTGTGTTGTGTGTTGTGGTTTATCCACCCTTCCTCCTCATGGTGTGTTGTGGTTTATCCACCCTTCCTCCTCATGGTGTGTTGTGGTTTATCCACCCTTCCTCCTCATGGTGTGTTGTGGTTTATCCACCCTTCCTCCTCATGGTGTGTTGTGGTTTATCCACCCTTCCTCCTCATGGTGTGTTGTAGTTTATCCACCCTTCCTCCTCATGGTGTGTTGTGGTTTATCCACCCTGTTCCCTCACTCCAGTGGTTTCAATACTCTCCCAGGGTTTATTCCTGTGCCCTGTTACCGTTCAACCAACGTGTAAATGATACAGTTACCAAAACAGTGTAGTCAGCGAGGAAGTGATTACAAACTGATGCTCCAAATTCGCTATAAAATGAAAATCAATATTTCCACAAGTTGCTGCAACATAAAAGATAACCTTCATTGATTTTTCTAGACTTAGGCCTCTGTGATAAAATCTAATATAAATTTTCAGCCACACGGATTTGGATCAGAGCGAAGAGCAGGGGCTGAGCGATAAGTTCCATTGCACATCTCTCATAGTGGATTTTTCCTCCTTCCTTCCAAAGGCAGAGCCCTAGCTATTTATAATTGGCACTGTGTGAGGAAAAGCTTCTATCAGGAATCTGTTCTAATTTTTATTACTGAGAAGCTAAAGCCTGTTCCAGATCATTTGGAATTTTCAGGGGAATTGTGATGGAGTTGATGGCAGCGCCGGACTGACTCCAGAAAGGAGCTAACCTGTAATAGCCTCTGTGGCTGGGCTGATTAAATGTTGCCATAGATGAAAGACCTGCCATCACCGCAATAAATTAACCAATCACACAAATCCCAAGTCACTACTAATCCCTCCTTGATACCATGATCCTCAGATCAGCTGAAGGAGGTGAGGAAGAAAGTGGCTTGTGACACTCAGCTTCCTCCTAACTCCCTGGTTTCCTGTGTAAACAAGCTAATGATATCACCACTGACCATTTCACCACCACTGGGCAACTCTTAACCCGCTTCACGGTCAGGCCAGGGGAAATCGATATCAATTCTTGGTGGGAATGATTCTTTCCTCATCTTTTTTTCTACCAAGGTCACAAATGTAGTACTGTATCTGTCCTGATCCCCAACTTTAGAGAAATCAATCCCAGTTTTAGTCTGAGCATCTTTACAATATTTGTTGTTTTGCTTAATAAAAGGTCCACTGTATATCCAGTAGCCATGGATATTAAAAACACTACAGTATGAAAGACTAAATGTGCTCTGAATAATAATTTTAAAAAAATATATATATATATATATATTATTCTTTTTTATAGCATTTTACTTAGAAAATACACATTTCAGTTTTTTATATTTCAATCATTTGTATTCGGTTCCTTAAATGAAACTAGTCCTTAAGTTCAGTATAAATATCGTTTTTTTTCTTCAGTGAAAAACGTAAATAGTAGAAGAAGCAGCAGGTTTCATTCCTTCAGTTCATCTCTCTGTGTTTTACACTCCCACACACAGCGCTTGACCCAGCGTTCATATTTTAACAACATGCCACTAATAGTTTTGATGTGTCATGTCCATATAAGGGGTTGGCCCTTTATATGAAATGAAGGGCAGAAAAGCTTATGGATGTGTTATGTCAGGTTTCTACATGATATGTTACTGCGGTGGAGGTATATAGGGATAAAGGATTTGTACCTGTTTACAGCATACTACAGCACACACCTTGATAACGTCCATTGCAATTAGTTGTTCACCACGATGAAACAAATTGCATGTGGTCAACTGGAAATTTCATTAGAGGAGATTTTCCTCTGGCCCTCGTTATCTCATTCCCGTATTAATATTTCTTTAGCCTCAAGGACGGATGACTTGCCAGGGTCTTTCTGTCGAATAAATGGCCAAAACCCTTTCTCTTTCAATCCATCTCCAAGTTTCTATGCATGTATAGAAGCTCATATTCAGTATATGGATATTTATGTATATTTTCCTTTAATTTAACCCTAAAAAAAACATGATTATCTGTCAACGTCCCACATGAACTGGGAAATGCTTCCAATACATCCCTTTCTCAGGTCTCATTTCAAGCCATTCTCTCCATCTTTTAACGGTAGTATAGTTACATCTGCCCCAATAACATGATACAGTGCCTTCATGTAGCTTTCTTTTTCTCTCTCTCTCCCTGCAGTAGCATCTGCTATTGGGAGACTAAATAACAGAAATATGCAAAAATTCGACACTAATTCCCTGTAGAGATAGATCTTGGCTGCTGCCCTGTCAAAAATCAAAGCATTTCGATATGAAATGAGGCAAGCTGCTCTAATCATTTCTGCATTTCAAATTGGATCACTGGCTCAATCGCTTGGCTTTTAAACTGCTTGCCTAAGAGCAAATGTGAGGTGGGAGATAATTCGGCAGAAATCTTCTCCCTCCCTGCGCTCGCTCTGTGCTGCAGTTAGTTTACTGCTTGAGTGCAAAATAAGGCTTTTTTCTTTTCTACCCCCCTCCTCCCCACACACACATCTTTCTCTTTTCAACTTTGTTAAATTGTGTTCCTGGAATCTTTAAAAGGACACCAATCACTCTGCCTTTAGTTGTTGTTGCTATAATGGCAGCTACCGTTGCTGTGCCTTTAGTTGTTGTTGTTATAATGGCAGCTACCGTTGCTGTGCCTTTAGTTGTTGATGCTATAATGGCAGCTACCGTTGCTGTGCCTTTAGTTGTTGATGCTATAATGGCAGCTACCGTTGCTGTGCCTTTAGTTGTTGTCGCTATAATGGCAGCTACCGTTGCTGTGCCTTTAGTTGTTGTTGCTATAATGGCAGCTACCGTTGCTGAGCCTTTAGTTGTTGTTGCTATAATGGCAGCTACCGTTGCTGTGCCTTTAGTTGTTGTCGCTATAATGGCAGCTACCGTTGCTGAGCCTTTAGTTGTTGTTGCTATAATGGCAGCTACCGTTGCTGTGCCTTTAGTTGTTGTCGCTATAATGGCAGCTACCGTTGCTGAGCCTTTAGTTGTTGTTGCTATAATGGCAGCTACCGTTGCTGTGCCTTTAGTTGTTGTTGCTATAATGGCAGCTACCGTTGCTGTGCCTTTAGTTGTTGATGCTATAATGGCAGCTACCGTTGCTGTGCCTTTAGTTGTTGTTGCTATAATGGCAGCTACCGTTGCTGTGCCTTTAGTTGTTGATGCTATAATGGCAGCTACCGTTGCTGTGCCTTTAGTTGTTGTTGCTATAATGGCAGCTACCGTTGCTGTGCCTTTAGTTGTTGTTGCTATAATGGCAGCTACCGTTGCTGAGCCTTTAGTTGTTGTCGCTATAATGGCAGCTACCGTTGCTGAGCCTTTAGTTGTTGATGCTATAATGGCAGCTACCGTTGCTGAGCCTTTAGTTGTTGTTGCTATAATGGCAGCTACCGTTGCTGAGCCTTTAGTTGTTGTTGCTATAATGGCAGCTACCGTTGCTGTGCCTTTAGTTGTTGTCGCTATAATGGCAGCTACCGTTGCTGTGCCTTTAGTTGTTGTCGCTATAATGGCAGCTACCGTTGCTGTGCCTTTAGTTGTTGTTGCTATAATGGCAGCTACCGTTGCTGTGCCTTTAGTTGTTGTTGCTATAATGGCAGCTACCGTTGCTGAGCCTTTAGTTGTTGTTGCTATAATGGCAGCTACCGTTGCTGTGCCTTTAGTTGTTGTCGCTATAATGGCAGCTACCGTTGCTGTGCCTTTAGTTGTTGTTGCTATAATGGCAGCTACCGTTGCTGTGCCTTTAGTTGTTGTTGCTATAATGGCAGCTACCGTTGCTGAGCCTTTAGTTGTTGTTGCTATAATGGCAGCTACCGTTGCTGTGCCTTTAGTTGTTGATGCTATAATGGCAGCTACCGTTGCTGTGCCTTTAGTTGTTGTTGCTATAATGGCAGCTACCGTTGCTGAGCCTTTAGTTGTTGTCGCTATAATGGCAGCTACCGTTGCTGTGCCTTTAGTTGTTGTTGCTATAATGGCAGCTACCGTTGCTGTGCCTTTAGTTGTTGTTGCTATAATGGCAGCTACCGTTGCTGAGCCTTTAGTTGTTGATGCTATAATGGCAGCTACCGTTGCTGTGCCTTTAGTTGTTGTTGCTATAATGGCAGCTACCGTTGCTGTGCCTTTAGTTGTTGTTGCTATAATGGCAGCTACCGTTGCTGTGCCTTTAGTTGTTGTTGCTATAATGGCAGCTACCGTTGCTGTGCCTTTAGTTGTTGTTGCTATAATGGCAGCTACCGTTGCTGTGCCTTTAGTTGTTGATGCTATAATGGCAGCTACCGTTGCTGTGCCTTTAGTTGTTGATGCTATAATGGCAGCTACCGTTGCTGTGCCTTTAGTTGTTGTCTTTAGTTGTTGTTGCTATAATGGCAGCTACCGTTGCTGTGCCTTTAGTTGTTGTTGCTATAATGGCAGCTACCGTTGCTGTGCCTTTAGTTGTTGATGCTATAATGGCAGCTACCGTTGCTGTGCCTTTAGTTGTTGTTGCTATAATGGCAGCTACCGTTGCTGTGCCTTTAGTTGTTGATGCTATAATGGCAGCTACCGTTGCTGTGCCTTTAGTTGTTGTTGCTATAATGGCAGCTACCGTTGCTGTGCCTTTAGTTGTTGTTGCTATAATGGCAGCTACCGTTGCTGTGCCTTTAGTTGTTGATGCTATAATGGCAGCTACCGTTGCTGTGCCTTTAGTTGTTGTTGCTATAATGGCAGCTACCGTTGCTGTGCCTTTAGTTGTTGATGCTATAATGGCAGCTACCGTTGCTGTGCCTTTAGTTGTTGTTGCTATAATGGCAGCTACCGTTGCTGTGCCTTTAGTTGTTGTTGCTATAATGGCAGCTACCGTTGCTGTGCCTTTAGTTGTTGTTGCTATAATGGCAGCTACCGTTGCTGTGCCTTTAGTTTGTAGATCATGGCAGTCATGGGAAATATACATACAGTATTTGATCAATTAAACGACATCCTGTCTGTTCTTACTTATTTGAATATATCTATCTATTCCTGATTTTAACCACATATGGACAATAAGGAACCTTGAGTCTTAGATACCACATTGAGTGTATGTTGATTGATCATTACAATGACAGCAAAAAGGACTGAGTGAGGGAAAGCAATGAGTTCCAAGCATCCTCCATTCTCCCAAAACCCCTCTCTCTCTCTCTCTCTCTCTCTCTCTCTCTCTCTCTCTCTCTCTCTCTCTCAATGGGAGGAGTTATGTCAGGAAGTCGATATGGGAGGTTTGATGAAGAATATGTTTAAATTACAATTGAAAAAGTATAAAAATAACTACACCACATCAGCAATGCAATATCTTATGATCATCTCCTCCTTACTGCAACAGACAGACTACGGGCCTTTGACATGTTCTGGTCTATTGTCCCTGTTCACCAACCAGTTGTTTGGCTGAAGTGGACGTTTCATTCAAGTTCATGTTAATCCATGAACTGCAAGTTGCAGATACAGAATATAATGTGTAGCCTAGGTATCATTATTTGAAGTAGGGAAGAAAGAGAACATAGAATGTGTAACGCACGCTTCACTACTTAATAATGACTAGGAGGTACACATCCTGTACACGCACGCTTCACTACTTAATAATGACTAGGAGGTACACATCCTGTACACGCACGTCTTCACTACTTAATAATGACTAGGAGGTACACATCCTTCACTACTTAATAATGACTAGGAGGTACACATCCTGTACACGCACGCTTCACTACTTAATAATGACTCACTACTTAATAATGAGGTACACATCCTGTACACGCACGTCTTCACTACTTAATAATGACTAGGAGGTACACATCCTGTACACGCACGCTTCACTACTTAATAATGACTAGGAGGTACACATCCTGTACACGCACGTCTTCACTTAATAATGACTTAATAATGACTAATGGAGGTACACATCCTGTACACGCACGCTTCACTACTTAATAATGACTAGGAGGTACACATCCTGTACACGCACGTCTTCACTACTTAATAATGACTAGGAGGTACACATCCTGTACACGCACGCTTCACTCTTAATAATGACTAGGAGGTACACACGCACGTCTTCACTACTTAATAATGACTAGGAGGTACACATCCTGTACACGCACGTCTTCACTACTTAATAATGACTAGGAGGTACACATCCTGTCTTCACTACTTAATAATGACTAGGAGTACACATCCTGTACACATCCTGTACACATCCTGTACGCACGCTTCACTACTTAATAATGACTAGTACACATCCTGAGTCTTCACTACTTAATAATGACTAGGAGGTACACATCCTGTACACGCACGTCTTCACTACTTAATAATACACATCCTGTACACGCACGTCTTCACTACTTAATAATGACTAGGAGGTACACATCCTGTACACGCACGCTTCACTACTTAATAATGACTAGGAGTACACATCCTGTACACACGCTTCATCTTAATAATGACTGTACACATCCTGTACACGCACGTCTTCACTACTTAATAATGACTAGGAGGTACACATCTACTTAATAATGACTAGGAGGTACACATCCTGTACACGCACGCTTCACTACTTAATAATGACTATGGAGGTACACATCCTGTACACGCACGTCTTCACTACTTAATAATGACTATGGAGGTACACATCCTGTACACGCACGCTTCACTACTTAATAATGACTAGGAGGTACACATCCTGTACACGCACGTCTTCACTACTTAATAATGACTAGGAGGTACACATCCTGTACACGCACGTGACTTCACTACTTAATAATGACTAGGAGGTACACATCCTGTACTTAATAATGACTAGGACACATCCTGTCACTTCACTACTTAATAATGACTAGGAGGTACACATCCTGTACTTAATAATGACGCATCCTGTCTTCACTACTTAATAATGACTAGGAGGTACACATCCTGTACACGCACGTCTTCACTACTTAATAATGACTAGGAGGTACACATCCTGTACACGCACGTCTTCACTACTTAATAATGACTAGGAGGTACACATCCTGTACACGCACACTTCACTACTTAATAATGACTAGGAGGTACACATCCTGTACACGCACGCTTCACTACTTAATAATGACTAGGAGGTACACATCCTGTACACGTACACATCCACGTCTTCACTACTTAATAATGACTAGGAGGTACACATCCTGTACGCACGCTTAATAATGACGTACACATCCTTCACTACTTAATAATGACTAGGAGGTACACATCCTCACTACTTAATAATGTACTTAATAATGACTAGGAGGTACACATCCTGTCTTCACTACTTAATAATGACTAGGAGGTACACATCCTGTATTTGCACGCTTCACTACTTAATAATGACTAGGAGGTACACATCCTGTACATGCACGTCTTCACTACTTAATAATGACTAGGAGGTACACATCCTGTACACGCACGTCTTCACTACTTAATAATGACTAGGAGGTACACATCCTGTACACGCACGTCTTCACTACTTAATAATGACTAGGAGGTACACATCCTGTACACGCACGCTTCACTACTTAATAATGACTAGGAGGTACACATCCTGTACATGCACGTCTTCACTACTTAATAATGACTAGGAGGTACACATCCTGTACACGCACGCTTCACTACTTAATAATGACTAGGAGGTACACATCCTGTACACGCATGTCTTCACTACTTAATAATGACTAGGAGGTACACATCCTGTACACGCACGCTTCACTACTTAATAATGACTAGGAGGTACACATCATGTACACGCACGTCTTCACTACTTAATAATGACTAGGAGGTACACATCCTGTACACGCACGCTTCACTACTTAATAATGACTAGGAGGTACACATCCTGTACACGCACGTCTTCACTACTTAATAATGACTAGGAGGTACACATCCTGTACACGCACGCTTCACTACTTAATAATGACTAGGAGGTACACATCCTGTACACGCACGCTTCACTACTTAATAATGACTAGGAGGTACACATCCTGTACACGCACGCTTCACTACTTAATAATGACTAGGAGGTACACATCCTGTACACGCACGCTTCACTACTTAATAATGACTAGGAGGTACACATCCTGTACTTAATAATGACTAGGAGGTACACACTGTACACGCACTTCACTACTTAATAATGACTAGGAGGTACACACTAGGAGGTACACATCCTGTACACGCACTAGGAGGTACACATCCTTACACACGCTTCACTACTTAATAATGACTAGGAGGTACACATCCTGTACACGCACGCTTCACTACTTAATAATGACTTAATCCTAATGACTAATGGAGGTACACATCCTGTACACGCACGTCTTCACTACTTAATAATGACTAGGAGGTACACATCCTGTACACGCACGTCTTCACTACTTAATAATGACTAGGAGGTACACATCCTGTACACAAGCTTCACTACTTAATAATGACTAGGAGGTCATCCTGTACACGCACTCACTACTTAATAATGACTAGGAGGTACACATCCTGTACAAGCACGTACACATCCTGTACACGCACGCTTCACTACTTAATAATGACTAGGAGGTACACATCCTGTACACGCATGTCTTCACTACTTAATAATGACTAGGAGGTACACATCCTGTACACGCACGTCTTCACTACTTAATAATGACTAGGAGGTACACATCCTGTACACGCACGTCTTCACTACTTAATAATGACTAGGAGGTACACATCCTGTACACGCACGCTTCACTACTTAATAATGACTAGGAGGTACACATCCTGTACACGCACGTCTTCACTACTTAATAATGACTAGGAGGTACACATCCTGTACACGCATGTCTTCACTACTTAATAATGACTAGGAGGTACACATCCTGTACACGCACGTCTTCACTACTTAATAATGACTAGGAGGTACACATCCTGTACACGCACGTCTTCACTACTTAATAATGACTAGGAGGTACACATCCTGTACACGCACACTTCACTACTTAATAATGACTAGGAGGTACACATCCTGTATACGCACGCTTCACTACTTAATAATGACTAGGAGGTACACATCCTGTACACGCACGTCTTCACTACTTAATAATGACTAGGAGGTACACATCCTGTATACGCACGCTTCACTACTTAATAATGACTAGGAGGTACACATCCTGTACACGCACGTCTTCCTACTGTTTGGCTTCGGTCAGAGAAATAACACTGAACGCCTCAGTTCTCGCTATTTGAATTTCCTATTTGAATTCAATTGGGGACTTGTTTGATCTTTGCATGTAACTTACGGCTCGGCTCCTGGAGCCATGAGAAACTATGTGAGCACATAATAGAGAAGCGACAGCCAGCGATGTGTTCACCTGTATGGTACATTACTGTTCCCCCAGGGTCACTGAACCATCCAGGTGGCTCATACTCCGGACAGCTCCACTTTAAACACACAGGAATAAACACACGGAGGGGCCTTTGTTCAAAGACGACATGAAGAGACAAAGTCTATCAGCCATTAAGGTCACAAGCTATCCCTCCACACATAAACACAGACCTAGGAGCAGTCAGAAGTCTGTGAAGACAAACAATCACATTCAAGGCAAGATGATGCTTGAATAAAGCCCGGATAAACCTCAATGCCCCTTTAAGGTACAGCCTTGGATTTTAATACGTTCCTTTGAACTCTTATTTCTACTCTGTGAAGTCAGAAATCACGATGCAATAAAAAAAGCATCTACGTGGCATTATATTTAAGGAAGCTGTTTTGTACAAACCTCTTGGCCATCCCCGAACCGAAGAAAATTCCTTACCTACTGATATTTGCATAATCATTTGATTGTATACCTATGACACAGAAACATAATCATTTGATTGTATACCTATGACACAGAAACATAATCATTTGATTGTTTAACTATGACACAGAAACATAATCATTTGATTGTTTAACTATGACACAGAAACATAATCATTTGATTGTATACCTATGACACAGAAACATAATCATTTGATTGTTTAACTATGACACAGAAACATAATCATTTGATTGTATACCTATGACACAGAAACATAATCATTTGATTGTTTAACTATGACACAGAAACATAATCATTTGATTGTTTAACTATGACACAGAAACATAATCATTTGATTGTATACCTATGACACAGAAACATAATCATTTGATTGTTTAACTATGACACAGAAACATAATCATTTGATTGTTTAACTATGACACAGAAACATAATCATTTGATTGTTTAACTATGACACAGAAACATAATCATTTGATTGTTTAACTATGACACAGAAACATAATCATTTGATTGTTTAACTATGACACAGAAACATAATCATTTGATTGTTTAACTATGACACAGAAACATAATCATTTGATTGTTTAACTATGACACAGAAACATAATCATTTGATTGTTTAACTATGACACAGAAACATAATCATTTGATTGTTTAACTATGACACAGAAACAGTTTGATTCTCCCATGCACTTTAGAGAAATGGGGGTCTTAATAAATCCCCTTTAAAGACCGGCCATATTTACACTGAGGTAAGTAAATAAGATAAAGATGGTGAACTTGCCCCCACTAAATGTATTAGACGTGAACTCCCTTATCACAGTCTCAGCACACGGACTGTTAAAAGATGGGGTTCCAGGACGGGAAATGGTCTTTGTTACCCAATTAGTTTCCTGACGACCCTGTGGTGTAATATTCCTGTTTTGACAGCCTCATAAACACACACAAACACACATTGCTATGTGCTGGACCACCAGGCCTGTGAAGCAAACACTGTCCAGGCCTCCTCTCCTCTTGTCTTATCTGGGTTCTTTATCTCAAAGCCTCCGCTGATAGAAGACCCATGTGACCACCGACCAAATCAGCATTCTTCACAGAATACTGTCATTTTCTGCTGTTCATCCATCTGGAGTCATTTGACAGGGTTTTGTCTTTGGGCTTTGGTGGCCCCCGAGCCAGGCGAGCAAGGCTGGGGGGCTGGAATACAGGGGGGCTGGAGGCCGGGACAGGGCGGACTTATCAGAGGCCGGCAGCAGGGATTCGCTCTCGTTGGAGGAGGTGAAGCAAGCAAAGCCTCCACTGTGTTCCTAGACTCCTCCACCAGCACAACCAAGAGGAAAGAGAACACAGCAGCCCAGCCTAACCTAACCTCACGTAGAGACTTAGTCTAAGTCCTAAATGGCACCCTATGCATTCCTTATATAGTGCACTACTTTTCACCAGGGCCCATGTAGTGCACTATATAGGGAATAAGAATAAGGTGCAATTTCAGAGTGGGTCTTAGAGTGGCCTGGTTTACGTGTGGGGAGATGTGATGTGGTGGCAGCATGCTATAAATAATGGATGTCATCAGAGGCATGGCATCAAAGGGTCCTGAAAACATCAAGCAGCCTACATGTTATGATGCTTTCTTAAAGATATCTTTTTTAAGCATTTATTCTTTGTTCAGACAGATTAGAAACAGCGCAGGAGACAGATTAACAGGAGACAAAGTGGGAAGACGGCGATTGAATCCCGGTCTCCAGGGTTGCATACATGTACCTACTGTATACCAGCTTGACCATGGGGCCTGCACGTAATGATGCATTCTAGTGGGATGAGAAACATAGTTGTCTAGGAATGAAAGTCCTCCACAATACTGATAACATAATGATAAGGATGAGGAAGCACTGTAACGTGTTTTAGGTCATTATAGACGAGACAGAGTATGTGTGTGTGTGTGTGTGTGTGTGTGTGTGTGTGTGTGTGTGTGTGTGTGTGTGTGTGTGTGTGTGTGTGTGTGTGTGTGTGTGTGTGTGTGTGTGTGTGTGTGTGTGTGTGTGTGTGTGTGTGTGTGTGTGTGTTGTGTGTTGTGTGTGTGTTGACTGCTGAAGGGAATGATGGTCAGTACTCTAAAACTTTAACCAGCACCATAAATAACTTTAGTCCCCACTGTAATGTAGAATACTATCAGGAGTTCGCAAATGGAAACAATCACAGATTATCTGGAGCACTTCTCAGGGAAGTTGTTTCAACATATCACAAGTACTGCCATGACAGAGACAGATGGCAAAGCAGCTGGCACCACTCGACTTCTTTTCACTTTTCTGTTTTCCCTCCAACTACAATGGAGGTCTGTTGTGTTTGTTAATGGATATCTACTCTTTCGTTTGACATAGACAATCACATTGACTTTTCTAAGTTACACACTATGACTTTTCTCAAAGGTTTGGGAATGTTAATGAATGTTTCCGCTAGATTGGGTACTTGTTGGGTAATGATGTGTTGTAGACACAGTGTACCGAGACAGACCGTTTAGAACGATTTAGATCAAGTTAAAATTCACAGTTCACACATTTCCTTCTTTTACAGGATGCAATATATCTTGCCGAATGAATCAAATATTCCTGAATATTCATGTTCATATCAGGTGTTGAATTATGTTTATTGAGGAGGATAAACATTCTACACCTCTGTACTGCATGTTATACACAAACTACACAAAACATTAAGAACACCTTCCTAACATTGCACCTCCTATTGCCCTCAGAACAGCCTCAATTCATCGGGGCAGGGACTCAGCAAGGTGTCGAAAGCGTTCCACAGGGATACTGGCCCATGTTGACTCAAATGCTTGAAACAGTTGTGCCAAGCCAAGGTAGATGGATGTCATTTGGGTGGAGGATCATTTTTGATACACACGGGAAACTGTTGAGCATGAAAACCCCAGCATCGATGCAGTTCTTGACACATTCAAACCGGTGCATCTAGCACCTACACCATACCCCGTTCAAAGGCACTTAAATCTCCTGTCTTGTCCATTAACATTCTGAATGACACACATACACAATCCATCTCGATTGTCCCAAGGCTTAAAAATCCATCTTTAACCTGTCTCCTCCCCTTCATCTACACTGATTGAAGTGGATTTAATAAGTGACATCAATAAGGGATCATAGATTTCACCTAGATTCACCTGGTCAGTTTATGGCATGGAAATAGTTGTTCCTAATGTTTTGCATCTCTCTCTCTCTCTCTCTCTCTCTCTCTCTCTCTCTCTCTCTCTCTCTCTCTCTCTCTCTCTCTCTCTCTCTCTCTCTCTCTCTCTCTCTCTCTCTCTCTCTCTCTCTCTCTCTCTCTCTCTCTCTCTCTCTCTCTCTCTCTCTCTCTCTCTCTCTCTCTCTCTCTCTCTCTCTCTCTCTAAATTGGCATATCTATTTGAAGCCCCAACTCAACATAAAAAGCATCCGTTCTCACTGCAACATTTAGTGTACAGATCCATTCCCTGTATGTATAGTGAGATTGAGTAAACTATGTAGCCATCACAGCAGGGCTGCAAGGCACAAAGCAAGTCAGTGAATTCTGCCTTCCTTATCTGGGGACCAGCCATATCTGTTTGTGGTGATGTAAGGACAGGAGAATGTCAGGTTCACTTGTAGATCAAGTCAACCATGCATTATCTCAAACAGTGGAGCTCAGCCCCAACAGCCCCAACCCCAGTAGCACTGAGCAGCACTGAGCCCTTCACAGCTAATACACCACTGCATGGCGGCACGGCCACAGGATGGATCCCAGCAGAGCACAGAGAGAGGAGCCATAGAAAGGAGCTTAGAAAGACACCAAACAATGGCCCCGGGGCCTGGACCCCCCTGACACAGGTCATAACCCGAGTCTCCATTCGACTCACAAGTATGTCTAACCAAGCGTTGTTGTCAGATCTTTGTCATCGGGCTGATGGTATAGACTGAGAGAGGGATGGATTCAGAGGAATACGTGTTTTCTTTATCAAAATAATGCGGTATAACGTGAACTCTTTAATGTGTGTGCTGGTCAATAACAGTGTTGATAGAAATGTGGGGCGGAGTGAATGTCAGAGAGACCGCCAGATAATTACCATTTTACCCATCTGAAGAGACCCCAGTCTTAATATTGGTTTAAGCCCAAGAAATAATTGATGCATGCAATCACAAATTGGTTCCCAGCCTAAAATTTAGGGCCATTATTTCATTAGATGGAGCCACATTCTTTATGCCAAAATTATTTGTGTGTCCAACATAGAAATTCAAATCCGGTTAGTGCAGATAATTGTCTGGTTTTACCAACCACATCCAAGAGGGTATTACTTTCAGACAGAAAGGATAGGTCGACTTTATATACAAAATACAAGAAATCAAATACATTGTTGTCTTTTGGTTATTTCTTAATGTGCTGTATGGTGCTGTGGCAGTCAGTGTGTTGCCAGTAAGTAGTAGCAGAGAGGTGGTGTACTGTAACTACTATCTCATGGGGTGTCTTCTTGCATATGCAATTGGATGTTATACTGTAAATAATTGCCTGGGCATGTGCCAGTGTGATGATGATGATGAGTTGTGTGCTTGCATGTGTGTGCATGCTTATGTGTGAGTGTGAGTATGCATTTGTATGCACGCGAGTACGTGTGTGCATGCTTAGGTGAGTGTGAGTATGCGTTTGTATGCACGCGAGTACGTGTGTGCATGCTTACGTGTGAGTGTGAGTATGCGTTTGTATGCACGCGAGTACGTGTGTGCATGCTTACGTGTGAGTGTGAGTATGCGTTTGTATGCACGCGAGTACGTGTGTGCATGCTTACGTGTGAGTGTGAGTATGCGTTTGTATGCATGCGAGTACATGTGTGTGGGCGCACACCCGCATGCGCGCGGACCTCTGTGTGCGCGCCTGCCCCATCCGTACTCCACTCTCAAGTCCCACTGATTCTCCTTTCCAGCCATGTTGAATCCTCTTTCCTTATCAGGCCAGCCCAGGCCTGCATCAGGCTCTCCTTGCTATGACAGAGGCTACAACAATAGGCCTGCGATACCGCTGCTTAGCGCTGCGTTTCGAAGGGGAAACCTGCCACGGGCGCAGATTAACAACAACACACACACACAAAAAATAGATTGCAGCCTCCAAAACAAAACATTTTTCAGAATGCCTTCTCTTGATTAATGAAGCAATGACAAGAAGAAAAATATAATTTCGGAGCAGAAAAATCCGCGCCACCACTTGTTCAAGTTTAGGGGGTAGCTAACAATAAACATATTGACGGGAGAGGGTGGGAACCGGGAGGAGATAAATGTCTGAGTGATGGCTTGAATCATTTTTCTGCTTTTTTTGGAGCATGGACGGCAGGACCTCATTTCTCACCTTGTTCTAAATGACACTATAAAACCCCTCCTGGGCCAGACAGACACAACCTCTCTCCCAGCTGCAAATTAGGACAGTATCTTGTCATTTCCCCTTTTGTCTCCACTCTCTAGGTAAGACTCTCTGTTCACAACCAAAAGGAGAGTCTACTCTTCTCAGAAAACACACATAATACTACTGACGATAAAGAATACTGTCGCAGCTAGCCTCAATCACATGGTTGCAGTATATAATACACATATTTCTGACAAAATTCATGATAGAAATGTAGAACCTATTTTTAAGAACTGTGAAACTAAAACAATTGTCTTAATATCTTAATGTGAACACAAACATTGTTAAGAACATGACACAGTGTTTGTCTCTGCATTCTTCTTCACATGGGACAACATTTCCACTGCCAGCTGCTTCCCTGATGTGGCTTCCTGTCTCTCCACTCAGAAACACATCACACCAGATGATATATCACGGACAATATAGCTTACAATATACAAAAACATTGTCTCTTGTTCTTTTTCATTTCCTTCTGATATATAAGGCACCACAACAACAAATGTAGTGTTCCCAGGATATGGCCAATAATGATATAAACTCACCTGCCTCCTGTTTTCAGTTGTCTGTTTTAGGGGTTGACCTCAATACATACACTGATCAGCAGTCACTGAAACCAGGCCTTACAATAGACCTTTATAATGAGCATTATGAGCATAGAGCAGGAGGCTCCAGCCTCAGCAACACGCATCTAGAACAGACAGGCCTCCAAATCCGCAGCTTATTATTAGCCTGAATCAATTATCAACACCTAGAGACAGAACCCAGCTAACCACAACACTGGGGCCTACTCTGGCCCAGCCGTGGGCCTTTTTTCACATCCTGTCCCGCTTTGTGTAATTACTACTTTTAAGACACCTGCTACTCAATAGCTTCGACACAGACGTGTCATTTAGCCCCCGATTGCAGACATTTATGTCTCAGTGTCACTATTCATCTGGGTTCATTTGGGAGTGTTGGCTGGTTGGGCCGTGCGTGTCTGGGTTGGGCTGGCTGAATGTGCTTGTCGCTCACCTGCTTGTGTGGAGGGGCTGGCTGGTGTAATTGGAGCTTAATAGTCTGATTGATCAGGGGAAGAAGTGAGAGAAGTGAAGGATGAGGCTGAGCGCTGGCAGCTCCATCAGTCAGAGAGGAGAAGAGAGAGAGAAAACAGGGTACTGACAAGCTGGGGTTGCAGCTTTGGACAGCTCACTTTCTATCTCTGTCTGGGCTCTCGCTCAATGGTCTCTCATTCTCTCTCTGGGCCCTCTCCCTCTCCCTCTCCCTCTCTCTCTCTCTCTCTCTTCTCTGGGCCCTGTGCCTCTCCCTCCCTCTATCTCTCTGGGCCATCTGCCTCTCTCTCTGGGCCCTCTCCCTCTCTCTTGTCTCTCTCCCTCTATCTCTCTTCTCTGGGCCCTGTGCCTCTCCCTATCTCTCGTCACTCTCCCTCTATCTCTCTGGGCCCTCTCCCTCCCTCTCACTCTCTCTGTGCCCTCTCCCTCTCCTTCACACACTACACAATACTCCAACACTAGGCAGTTACTTTGTTTAGACTTCAGCCCTTGTGTCCTTCTGGGATAAATCATTTACTGAGAGAACATTCTATTTCTATGGTTGATACACACACACACCGAGAACCTAAAATCAGTTCAATGTAATTCCATCATTAAAGTACCACTTATATTTATTTCTTTGAAGACAACATCAACTAGGAAAAGGGGGGGGTAGACCTAGTGTGATCATCTAACACTGATAAAGCATGAAAAACAACTTTGGTTGTAGTGTCTAACCTGAGGTGTGTGTGTGTTAACAAGTTCCTATAGCAGCAGCAGGCTGTGTGTGGATAGCTACAGTACCTCACAACAAACCCAGCACCCCTGCGGCCTGGGGCTGCTGCCACGGCCTTCCATCAGCTGTGAAATCTGCTTTCCTCTTTGATAAAGGCTGGAGATGTGACCCTATCTCTGTCCTACAGATCTCTAGATTACCTGTCATGCTCTTCCCCCCTGTTTGTCCTCTCTCACTTTCCTCTTGTCTGTTAGTCCCGCCTTGACAACTGTAATGCACCACTATTTCCCCCAGCATCATCCATCACTCCCTAGCTATAGAGACCCAGAGTAGACCCATAGAGACCCACAGCAGACTCACAGTATACCCATAGAGAGCCACAGCAGACCCATAGAGACCCACAGCAGACTCACAGTAGACCCATAGAGAGCCACAGCAGACCCATAGAGACCCACAGCAGACTCACAGTAGACCCATAGAGCCACAGCAGACCCACAGTAAACCCATAGAGACCCACAGCAGACTCACAGTATACCCATAGAGAGCCACAGCAGACCCACAGCAGACCCACAGTAGACCCATAGAGTGCCACAGCAGACCCACAGCAGAGCCACAGTAGACCCATAGAGAGCCACAGCAGACCCACAGAGACCCACAGTAGACCCATAGAGAGCCACAGCAGATCCACAGCAGACCCATAGAGAGCCACTGCAGACCCACAGCAGACCCACAGTATACCCATAGAGAGCCACAGCAGACCCACAGTAGACCCATAGAGAGCCACAGCAGACCCACAGTAAACCCATAGAGACCCACAGCAGACTCACAGTATACCCATAGAGAGCCACAGCAGACCCACAGCAGACCTACAGCAGACCCACAGTATACCCATAGAGAGCCACAGCAGACCCACAGCAGACCCATAGAGAGCAACAGCAGATCCACAGTATACCCATAGAGACCCAGAGTAGACCCACAGTAGACCCACAGCAGACCCACAGCAGACCCACAGAGACCCACAGCAGACCCACAGTAGACCCATAGAGACCCACAGACCCAGACCCACAGTAGACCCAGCAGACCCACAGCAGCCACAGCAGACCCACAGTAGACCCATAGAGACCCACAGCAGACCCACAGTAGACCCATAGAGAGCCACAGTAGATCCACCCACAGACCCATAGAGACCCAGTAGACCCACAGCAGACCCATAGAGACCCATAGAGACCCACAGGATAGAGAACCCATAGAGAGCCACAGCAGACCCACAGTAGACCCATAGAGATTAACAGTAGATCCATAGAGACCCACAGTAGATCCACAGCAGACCCACAGCAGACCCACAGTAGACCCACCCAGAGACCCACAGACCCAGACCCACAGTAGACCCATAGAGACCCACAGCAGACCCACAGTAGACCCACAGAGACAGTAGACCCACACAGCAGACCCAGGACCCACAGTAGTAGACCCATAGAGACCCACAGTCCCATAGAGACCCACAGCAGACCCACAGTAGACCCCTAACAGTAGACCCATAGAGACCCACAGCAGACCCACAGAGACCCACAGTAGACCCATAGAGCCCCACAGCAGACCCACAGTAGACCCACAGAGACCCACAGCAGACCCACAGTATAGAGACCGACAGCAGACCCACAGTAGACCCATAGAGACCCACAGCAGACCCACAGTAGACCCATAGAGACCCACAGCAGACCCACAGTAGACCCATAGAGACCCACAGCAGACCCACAGAGACCCACAGCAGACCCACAGTAGACCCATAGACCCACAGCAGACCCATAGAGACCCACAGTATACCCATAGAGACCCACAGCAGACCCACAGTAGACCCATAGAGACCCACAGTAGACCCATAGAGACCCACAGTAGACCCACAGCAGACCCACAGCAGACCCACAGTAGACCCATAGAGAGCCACAGCAGACCCACAGCAGACCCATAGAGACCCACAGGAGACCCATAGAGACCCACAGCAGACCCACAGCAGACCCATAGAGACCCACAGTAGATCCATAGAGACCCACAGTAGATCCACAGTAGACCCATAGAGACCCACAGTAGACCCACAGTAGACCTACAGTAGATCCATAGAGACCCACAGTAGTACCATAGAGAACCACATTAGACCCATAGAGAGCCACAGCAGACCCACAGTACACCCATAGAGATCAACAGTAGATCCACAGAGAGACACAGTAAACCCACAGTAGACCCATAGAGACCCATAGAGAGCCACAGTAGACCCATAGAAACTAACAGTAGACCCATAGAGACCCACAGTAGACCCACAGCAGACCCACAGAGACCCACAGTAGACCCATAGAGACCCACAGTAGTCCCATAGAGACCCACAGCAGACCCACAGTAGACCCATAGAGACCCACAGTAGACCCATAGAGACCCACAGCAGACCCACAGAGACCCACAGTAGACCCATAGAGCCCCACAGTAGTCCCATAGTGAACCACAGTAGACCCACAGAGAGTCACAGTATACCCACAGAGACTAACAGTAGATCCACAGAGAGACACAGTAAACCCACAGTAGATCCATATAGACCCACAGCAGACCCACAGTAGACCCATAGAGACCCACAGTAGACCCATAGAGAGCCACAGTAGACCCACAGTAGACCCATAGAGCCCCACAGTAGACCCATAGAGACCCACAGCAGACCCATAGAGACCTACAGTAGACCCACAGTAGACCCATAGAGACCCACAGTAGACCCATAGAGACCCACAGTAGACCCACAGTAGTCCCACAGTAGACCCACAGCAGACCCACAGTAGACCCATAGAGACCTAGAGTAGACCCACAGTAGACCCATAGAGACCCACAGTAGACCCATAGAGACCTACAGTAGACCCATAGAGATCTACAGTAGACCCACAGTCGACCCATAGAGACCCACAGTCAACCCATAAGAGACCCACAGTAGACTCATAGAGACCCACAGTAGACCCACAGTAGACCCATAGAGACCCACAGTAGACTCACAGTAGACCCATAGAGAGCCACAGTAGACCCATAGAGAGCCACAGTAGACCCATAGAGAGCCACAGTAGACCCATAAGAGAGCCATAGAGACCCACAGTTGACACATAGAGACCCACAGCAGACCCATAGAGACCTATATCAGGATTCAGCTAGGACTGCAAACTGTATTGGATCTGAAAAATCCTGAGCCAATGGGAAATGAGGAATATATGTATAATTATTTGACTACATGTACCGTACATATGAGTGAAAATAGCTGTACTGTAGTAGGGCTGGGATGATACCAGTATCGCCATACTCTGTCTGTGTTATTGACTGTACGTTTGTTTATTCCATGTGAAACTCTGTGTTTATTTATCCGTCATTTTACCAGGTAAGTTGACTGAGAACATGTTCTCATTTGCAGCAACGACCTGGGGAATAGTTACAGGGGATGAATGAGCCAATTGTGTTGTTGTTTGTGTCGCACTGCTTTGCTTTATCTCGCCAGGTCGCAGTTGTAAATGAGAACTTGTTCTCAACTGGCCTGGTTAAATAAAGGTGAAATAAAATAATGAAAATACTCATTAGTATCGTGGTAAGAAAACAAAACAGGATCCCAGCCCTAATGTTAGAAACAGACATCATTATGTTGTCACATTGATTTATTTTCAAGCTCTAACACACAACATTTTACACAGCAGGGGTTTGGTCTGCTTTGTGTTTACATTTTTGCCATGGAAAAAATATTGCGATACTGATATCGTCCCGGCCCAAGTAGTCCGTTAGTTTACTCCAATCAGGGGAGGGAGGGGTGGTAGTGTAAAATAAACTGGGGGATTTTAAATGACGCAAACAATTAAATTGATAGAACCCAAAATCAATCCTCAATATTAAAGCTGATCTAGCCTTGATCAACAACCCCCCAAAGAAAGTAAATGCTGACCAACGCTGAATAAAGTAATACCAGCAACCAAAAAACTGTCTCGCAATATTTGTGTAAACGCTCGCTTAATTAAGAAAAAAAGGTTGCTACTTTCTCTTAGTCCCTCCACTACACTACTAGTGATGAGAAACCTTGCCTGAGACCTGAAAAATCGCATTTGCTCCTCCATCTTAAATCCTCAGCTTTAGCTCAGCAAGCTAACACAGTTTGCATGCAGTTACCACTCGTCCCCTCTGACTCCTGAACACTACACTCCTCATTGGTGTAACCATCAGACTCACAACTGGCCACCCCTGACAATCTCTGCTACTACTATAATGGACAGCGCTACAAGTACAAGCTTTATGGAATAATCACAATGAATTTCTGCATCGTGGGACTTTTTCAAGTGGTGAGACCGCATGACACACAGTACTAGCTAACTTTGAATGTATGCTACAATCATGGAAGACTAGATACAGAAGTCTGCGAGTGACGTGTCTGAAATACCACTTTCGATTCCATCGAGGGCATATCAATATCACACAAGGTCACGTGTTTCCAGCTTGGATTTCAAAGTGTGAGAGAGAAAGACAGGTGACGTTAATGCCTTAGAGCTGCCATGCCATTGGGTAATTCATTCACCTCTGTGGTTTCACAATCTAACACAGAGAGAAGAGATTTAATAGTCCCTAGAGGTCATACTTCATGAGAATGACTGAGAGCCCCTCATGGGTGAATGAAGTAGAGACCCATGAAACAATCAGGGTTTATTTCTACCTTCAAATGCTTTATACTGCCTTCCTGACCCTGTAGAAGAACACGAGACTGGTCTGACATGCATCAAAACTACCCAGCTTTCTCTTTTCTTTCTCCTTTACATTGCTACTTTCTCTTAGTCCCTATTTTATTTCCCCTCGTAAGGCTTTCTCTGGTTGGGTGAGACATTAGAGCTGGTTTCTGTCTTTAAATTGCAGTATATTGTTAAGACGCAGAATACAACTAAGTCCCTTTCCTCCCTCAGTAGAAAACAAGAGCTAAAATAGCTTTCTGTGGAAGTTGCCAATGTTTTTTTTTACAGTACTACTGTATATATACACCAGTAAAACTCCTTAACGACCAGGTGGTTGGTAAATTAAGCCATGCAGTGTAAGATGAGTCACTGATGGAAATAGGAGGGAATTGATTGCCAGCTTTCTTGTTTATCTATAGGTACGGCAAATTTGAAGTATGTTCGTATCACAGTAAAACAGGCAGCTCAATAAAACCAAAATAAGTTACTGGAATTCAGCTTTAATGAGGTATTGTGAGAAGCTGCTAACAGCCAGCAGCTCATTTGCGAGATGACTGAGACTAAGAGAAGAGAGAGGAGAGCAAGCAGCGAAGCATAGCATATGTACCCATGAGAATAGACACAGAAAGGAGAGATCCTTAAAGGCAATATGCCAGAGAGCTCTTCCTCTACCTTTAATTGAGAGAAGATGTTTGGTTCTTTGTAACCCCTCCACAAGCCATTACAGGTGAAGCCTAGCACCTGCCTCAGTTAGACGCCTAAAGATAGGAGGATCTCAGGGAAGGATTCAGGCGAAGGCAGAGGGCTGTAACTAACAATCTAGAACATTACAATATTGTCCAACAGCTCAGTCTCTTAGAATGTGTACAGTTTAAAACGTATTTAGTTAGTTACTACATCTTAACTTCATGTTTATGAAGTATACAAATGTAGGAAACCTTTAGTACAAATACTCTGATAACTGCATCTCAACCATATGAGGATGCATTTGACACTACTTGTTCACTCTGAGGGCAATAGACTGTCACATTGGCTACCCACCTTTCATGTAAATTCATGCAAAAATGGAAGAGAACTATATTTGCATGTCATGCACTGTAGTGGCTTGAGGTGCTCATCCTTAGAATCACTCTTTGCTTGAGGATAACAGGCCTGGACCCGAAAAGAGTCCATATTTCATGGTTAGATGAAATATTTAAAGCCATTGATGACTTTAGAACCGTGAGGGGAGCTTAGAAAACAATCAGAAACAGCTCAGAGAATGATTTAATAAAGTTATAGGGTTAAAGAAATCCACAAGAACGGAGAGGGCCTCTGAGTCTAAAATCCTAGTGGACTTTCCCTTATGTTTCTTAACAGGATGAATATGAGATTGGTTACAATTTTTAATAAGAATTTTCTTAATTAATCCAAATGCAAAATGAAATATCAAAACCCTGGAGGACTCGTCGTTTCACCAGAGCACCAGGTCAACATATTTTCCAGCCGTTAAAGAGGAACTTCACTGAGATGTCTTAAGACAAGAGGGGCCAGCTGATTGGTGTAAAGCTGGGGTGAGAATAGTAACATCCAATATAATGGATCGTTAGTTCATTGAATCGAGGGTCTGGACTCGACTAAAAAATTCACCAATTAAAGTGTTTAGTCTTAAAATATGCAGATTAAATGGTTGAAATTAATGCACACCAAAGCCTTTTGTGAGGGCCAATTTGATCCCTGAAAAGTCAACTCTGTGGTATTCTCTGTTTTTGTTTTCATGTTCCCAGAGCAGCCCCAGTAACAATGTGACTCTGACAGAATCAGTGAAAGAAAGAGACAGACATTAAAAGCATGACCTACCATGCCGCTGCCATCCATGTTCATCTCGATCTTCCCGTTGAACGGTCCCCACGTGGTTCCCACAGGGAGCTGCTGGCGGCTGTCATGGATAAAACCCAAGCATCGAAACGGTCATCATGTCATAAAACCCCATCGAAATCCATTGAAACGGTCATCATGTCATAAAACACCAGCGGTCATCATGTATAAAACACCAAGCATCATGAAACGGTCATCATGTCATAAAACACCAAGCATCGAAACGGTCATCATGTCATAAAACACCAAGCATCGAAACGGTCATCATGTCATAAAACACCAAGCATCGAAACGGTCATCATCATCATGTCATAAAACACCAAGCATCGAAACGGTCATCATGTCATAAAACACCAACATCGAAACGGTCATCATGTCATAAAACACCAAGCATCGAAACGGTCATCATGTCATAAACACCAACATCAAACGGTCATCATGTCATAAAACACCAAGCATCGCGGTCATCATGTCATAAAACACCAAGCATCGAAACGGTCATCATGTCATAAAAACATCAAAGCGGTCATCATGTCATAAAACACCAAACCAAGTCATCAAAATCATCATGTCATAAAACACCAAACATCAAAACGGTCATCATGTCATAAAACACCAACATCAAACGGTCATCATGTCATAAAACACCAAACATCGGTCATCATGTCATAAAACACAAACATCAAGCGGTCATCATGTCATAAAACACCAAGCATCAAAACGGTCATCATGTCATAAAACACCAAGCATCGAAACGGTCATCATGTCATAAAACACCAAGCATCAAAACGGTCATCATGTCATAAAACACCAAACATCATGTCATAAAAAACGGTCATCATGTCATAAAACACCAAACATCAAGCGGTCATCATGTCATAAAACACCAAGCATCAAAACGGTCATCATGTCATAAAACACCAAGCATCGAAACGGTCATCATGTCATAAAACACCAAACATCGAAACGGTCATCATGTCATAAAACACCAAGCATCATCATCATGTCATAAAACACCAAGCATCGAAACGGTCATCATGTCATAAAACACCAAGCATCAAAACGGTCATCATGTCATAAAACACCAAGCATCGAAACGGTCATCATGTCATAAAACACCAAGCATCGAAATGGTCATCATGTCATAGAACACCAAACATCGAAGCGGTCATCACAGTCATCCATTTCATAAAAACACCAAGAATCATCAAAACAGTCATATCATAAAACACCAAATCGTCATCATGTCAGTTCCCATCAGTCATAAAAACACAGTCGTCATCATGTCATAAAACACCAAGCCTCGAAACGGTTTGTAAAACACCAAGATCGTCATATTTGTCCTTAAATAAGATCATTGCAAAAGTGCTCCTCTTTCTTTTTCTGTGATAGGCATCTTGTGAAGTGTCCTGCTATTTGGTACATGTTTTTTATACATACACATCATTTACATGTACAAATAATAATATCCATAAAAAATATGTTTTATTGTTACATGCCCAAGATAGGTGCAGTGAAATGTGTTGTTTTACAGGGTCAGCCATAGTAGTACAGGACCCCTGGAGCAAATGAAGGTTAAGTGCCTTGCTCAAGGGCACATTGAGAGATTACTATTTCTTCCCCCATGCATATACATCTACAGTCCCTCATGTCCATAAAACAGTAAACAGTGCAGGTTAAGCCATCTGCTTATAAAGCCGAAATAATGAATCCATCATCATCATCATCAGTTGGAGTGTTTCAAATCAAAACAAATCAAAACAACAGGCCGGTAACCTTGCCTGAAAGGTGTCTTCTCTAGAGATAATCTCTGTGAGACATCGCAGGGCCAGGCTCAGTGACTGGCAGGCGGCGAGAGAGGCAGCGAATTGATCCAGGAAGAAGCTAGGCCCCTTGTTAGTGCTGTGCACAGCTACACTTAATGAACTGTGTAACAGGATAGCACTGTTAGCGCAGCTAGCTAAAACACCCCCACTATCTTATCTCTTAGATTCAGTGTACTTTTTTGGGACGGTGATTAATCAAATAGTTATGATAATTGGGGCCGTAGCGTGGTCACCGCTGGGTTTCTGGGGGAGAGGAAAGTCATGCAGGCCTCTCAAGTGCACATTTCCCCCTCAAGCGCTATCTGCTCTATCTTCCTGTGAACGTCTACTCTCCCTCTGACTGAAGCCAGGTGTTATGATTGTCTTCAGCACTCTAACTCATCACCCTTTTATTGAGGCACATTTTCACATAATGTTCCCGCCTTTGTTACTGTAAAGTGAATGTAATATACAGTACCAGACCCAGAAGGTGTTCATGTATTTCTCATAGTTGATACGTTCTTACTGTAATTACCACACATGTATGAACCATACATTTAGTTTGCAACACTTATTTGAACCTAGATGTGCACTGATGTTGTTGCTAATCAGTATTCTGGGCATGTATTCCATGCATGTTGAGTGAAGTGAAATGATCACTGAACTTTATAATAACACTCCTGTGATATAATGACCTATTCAGACGAGGTCTATTCTGTAAATATCAGCCTTGTATCTGTGACACGCTATTGTGTCAGTCTGTTTGTATGGAAATGCCTTCATCTAACGTGCTCCTTCTCGTGCATAAACAACATTGGGTGACGGGTGGCTATGCTAACAATAGGCTACGTTGTTGTTGTTTCCTAAAGATCACACACACCTGGGTCAAATCACACCCTGGAGTCAGGAAGACTTCTCTTCAGAAATACTTCATTTTCTTTTGATCAGCTACACCCTCCGCTATAAAATACACCTGCATTTCAAGAACATTACAGCCCAAACAAGTACTTGATGTTGGATAAATGTACAAATATATGCCAAAACTAGAGTAATATTCTCATCTCAATACTGCAAACGTTCCTTTTTGTTTGATACCAATGACACCACTGCCTACTGTATGTCCAGACAACTTTATTTTGTGGAAGAATGAACTGGGATGATTATCTCTCTCCTCCTCCTCCTCTCTGTCTGTTGCCCACTGCGTTACTGACGGTGTGGTGGAAGGTGGCTAAGCTCATTAAGAGGGAAATGATGAAACATTGGAGCACAGCTGGCCAACATCAGAGGCAGCAGGCTCCCTCAGTGCGATGCAAGGGAGAAGGAGCACATGCAGCCACCGCTTGATGCATTCTGTCTGTCCTCTGATAAGAGCGAGGCCCTTAACCACTTGGATGCTAGTTCCTGTTTAGCCCTGTTGACACACCGACCGCTAGCTACAGCCATCCCCAGCGGGCGGGTAGTCTCTCAAGTCAATTAAATTCAAGAGGCTTTATTGGCATGGGAATAGATAGATAATATACTAAAGTGAAGTAAACAATAAAAATGAACAGTAAACATTATACTCACAGATGTTCCCCAAAAAATGAAGACATTACAAATGTGATATTATGTAACAGTGTGGTAACGATGTACAAGTGGTTAAAGTACTCTCTCTCTGTCTCGTTTCCTCCCCCCCTCTCTGGTTGGTACGAGATGGGGGGATGGTAGTAGGTGTGTGAGAGAGAAGGGAGAGGGGGGTACAATTCAATTGGAGGTTTGAGGTCCTCATACAGTGTCTGTGTGCCAGTTGTTTGTGACCCGTACCAAATGTTGCCTGAGGACCTTGGCTTCCAGCTGGTGTGTCACATCTGTTGCAGATACAATCCTCCGACCTCAACAAAAATACCAGCTGAAAAATAATAAGCCTTCATACTTTATCTCTCCATTTGCCACCAGCATTTAGGAGTCCACTATCTATAGAAAACAAATATATAGACATTCATTATGATAATAGACGACTGGTTTTATCTAAATGGGGTCTGTAGACAATCTATACTCCCTGATATCTATGTTATTTTGGTTGGTCAAAGCGAAGAAGCCTCCTTTGGGAAATCTTTAGCCCAGCCAAAATGACCACTGTTTATCAAACTCTCTGAGGTACTGAGACTACAACTCAAGTACCAAAACTCTCACCTTCTCACTCTGCTTATTTCCTTAATAAACATTAATGACAAAGTAAAAAAGAAATACTCACAGTATTGAACCCTTTCTCACAAATCAAAGACAAGGCCTGAAGAAAGAGTGGCCTTCAGTGAGCTCCAGTACAGGGGGCTTTGACAAACCCTACCCGCTCTGTCCCCCTCAACGTCGCTCAACACCCAATAGTGAAATGCCACAGTTCTTGGCAAGAGCCAACTGATGATGTGACTAAAGAGTCACCCCTCCCCCCCATCGATAAGATCATCTGTCGCTAGACTCTGGGGCTGTTCCTGCTCTCTCTGGTCTCCACTGGTACTTGGCAGCCCAATGAATGTCCCTTTGTGTGTGGAGAGATCCTCCTCAGATAGCAACCAAGATGTTCCACGCTGGCATCTGTTTGTTTTGCTGTTATGCGGACAGAGGGACAGAGAGAAAGAGGAATAGGGAACCTCATCGTCTCTCTCTGCGTCTCTCTTCACTGGCATAGCTCGGAATGCCAATGAGCAGTGTCTCAGTGGCAGGGTGCCATCTTGGTGTGATTTAAAGAATAGATGGTGGAGGGGTGGGAGAGAGGGAGAGCGAGACAGACACCCCAAACCTGAACCCATCACCTCTTTTATAAATCCACTATTAGATCTCCAATAACATGACCTGTTCTTTAAAATGAAGAACATTTGCCCTCACCTCCATTCAAGTGGTATCTATATAGGTACAGTCCACATACAGTAACACCATAGTTCAATCCATGTGAGCCAGTGAAGTATGTTCTGAATGGTGGCTGCAGTAGGTTCAGTAGTAAACAATCACTCAACCCTAGTATCCCTTTCTATGTGGCAATATGGCATTCAAGGGACTCAGAATGTTACCACAGAAATGTTACCACAGAAATGTTACCACAAAATCTCAATGTATAAATGTTTGAACACTGGTGGATTCCTAGTGGATGATGATGGATAGACTTTGTATTCAAATATTCCTCCATATAATAATGTACTCCACATCTCCTGGTGTGGAACTTCATCCAATTTGGATTTAACTTAATATCATTTCTCTACAGTGAGGGTCATAAATGACAAATGACAGGTGGCTGCAGATTAACAGTGTAGTGATTTAAAACATGAATATTAGTTCAGTGACCAACTGAAAACTAAGACTTACCTTGGTTGTCTATACATATTCTAGTTATATGTATTTATACCTAAATCATATTTCCATGGTTAAATCTTTTTTATAACCTAATAAAACCACTTTCCTATTATCCCTTGAATGTATCAATTAGAAACGAAATACAATCCAATGTAATATTTTTAGCTTAAAAACAACAATTCACTGGATATTCACTAGATATCATAAAATGGTAACAATTGAAAGCATGTGACTCTATGTAGAGAGGTGTACAGTAGAGTAAGAGACTGCTGTGACAACGTTGAATAATAACCCCATGCCTGTCAGTTCAGAGACGCAGCTATCACTACCATCGCTACTAACAGAACAGGTTATAGAAGTGCCAAATGGGATACAAATGAATATACCACATGGAGCATATAGAGGGTGAAATGGAACGTACAGTATCTCTCCACAAAAGGTGCTACATCTCTAAAGGAGCAGAGATGTGATATGACATGTTACAGCTGAAGGAGAAATGCCAGCGCGCCTTGATAAGAGAGCGATGAACTTTCCTCCCCTTCCCCTAAACCTCCATTATCAGGTCCAAGAGAACAAAATGCATCATTTATAACCCAGAGCAGCACTATTATCTCTGGGCAAGATACTTGTTTTAAAACACAGATGGACCTCTCCCTCCTCCTCCTCCTCCTCCTCCTCCTCCTCTTCTTCCTCTTCTTCCTCC
Source organism: Oncorhynchus keta (assembly GCF_023373465.1). Classification (NCBI taxonomy): domain Eukaryota; kingdom Metazoa; phylum Chordata; class Actinopteri; order Salmoniformes; family Salmonidae; genus Oncorhynchus; species Oncorhynchus keta. The sequence continues at coordinate 67,487,611 of NC_068454.1, read as the reverse complement.
TCCTCCTCCTCCTCTCCTAGACGAGAACCCCCTGCTTGTCTGGCTCACACCCTCCTTTTGAGCAGCGGGAGGGAGGGGAAACTTGACCATTTTGGGAGAGCAAGTTTCCTAGAAAACCGCATGTGCTAGGCTAAGACGAAGGGGTGCAGGGAAAGGGTTGGCCCCTATAGGTCAGCCTTGTTTTGATGACACTTCTATAGGTCAGCCTTGTTTTGAGGACACTCCTATAGGTCAGCCTTGTTTTGAGGACATTCCTATAGGTCAGCCTTGTTTTGAGACCGGAGCCTATAGGTCAGCCTTGTTTTGAGGACACTCCTATAGGTCAGCCTTGTTTTGAGGACACTGCTATAGGTCAGCCTTGTTTTGAGGCCGGAGCCTATAGGTCAGCCTTGTTTTGAGGACACTCCTATAGGTCAGCCTTGTTTTGAGACCGGAGCCTATAGGTCAGGTTTGTTTTGAGGACAGTCCTATAGGTCAGGTTTGTTTTGAGGACACTCCTATAGGTCAGGTTTGTTTTGAGGACACGCTTATAGGTCAGGTTTGTTTTGAGGACAGTCCTATAGGTCAGGTTTGTTTTGAGGACACTCCTATAGGTCAGGTTTGTTTTGAGGACACTCCTATAGGTCAGGTTTGTTTTGAGGACACTCCTATAGGTCAGGTTTGTTTTGAGGACACGCTTATAGGTCAGCCTTGTTTTGAGACCGGAGCCGATAGGTCAGGTTTGTTTTGAGGACACTCCTATAGGTCAGGTTTATTTTGAGGACACTCCTATAGGTCAGGTTTATTTTGAGGACAGTCCTATAGGTCAGGTTTGTTTTTTTGAGGACACTCCTATAGGTCAGGTTTATTTTGAGGACACTCCTATATAGTTTGTTTTGAGGACAGTCCTATAGGTCAGGTTTGTTTTGAGGACAGTCCTATAGGTCAGGTTTGTTTTGAGGACAGTCCTATAGGTCAGGTTTGTTTTGAGGACAGTCCTATAGGTCAGGTTTGTTTTGAGGACACTCCTATAGGTCAGGTTTGTTTTGAGGACAGTCCTATAGGTCAGGTTTGTTTTGAGGACACTCCTATAGGTCAGGTTTGTTTTGAGGACAGTCCTATAGGTCAGGTTTGTTTTGAGACAGTCCTATAGGTCAGGCTTGTTTTGAGACCGGAGCCTATAGGTCAGGTTTGTTTTGAGGACAGTCCTATAGGTCAGGTTTGTTTTGAGGACAGTCCTATAGGTCAGGTTTGTTTTGAGGACACTCCTATAGGTCAGGTTTGTTTTGAGGACACTCCTATAGGTCAGGTTTGTTTTGAGGACACTCCTATAGGTCAGGTTTGTTTTGAGGACACTCCTATAGGTCAGGTTTGTTTTGAGGACACTCCTATAGGTCAGGTTTGTTTTGAGGACAGTCCTATAGGTCAGGTTTGTTTTGAGGACACTCCTATAGGTCAGGTTTGTTTTGAGGACACTCCTATAGGTCAGGTTTGTTTTGAGGACAGTCCTATAGGTCAGGTTTGTTTTAAGACCGGAGCCTATAGGTCAGCCTTGTTTTGAAGACACTGCTATAGGTCAGCCTTGTTTTGAGACCGGAGCCTATCGGTCAGGTTTGTTTTGAGGACAGTCCTATAGGTCAGGTTTGTTTTGAGGACACTCCTATAGGTCAGGTTTGTTTTGAGGACACTCCTATAGGTCAGCCTTGTTTTGAGACCGGAGCCTATAGGTCAGGTTTGTTTTGAGGACAGTCCTATAGGTCAGGTTTGTTTTGAGGACACTCCTATAGGTCAGGTTTGTTTTGAGGACACTCCTATAGGTCAGGTTTGTTTTGAGGACACTCCTATAGGTCAGCCTTGTTTTGAGGCCCACAAGACAGGCAAGGGTTTGTTGCGGAAAAAGTTAAACAGGCCATAGAGATTAGGGCATTTTAGCCATAGATATAGTCTGTGATTTTAGCCCTGACACAAAGGAGAGGACCAGGGTATAACCCCTTCCATTGACTCTGGCAGGTTGAGACTATAATATATTGTTGCTGTTTAGATCCCATTATATAACAAGAGGGAAATCAGAGAACTGTAATATCAACAGGAAATACATCTAACATCTACTGAGAACTTGTCTCTGATGTATATAATTGACGGAAACACTGAAGCGGTATGCTATCATTGAACTATAGGAATATGCCAGTTGTCAAGTCCTCAGTTTGTTCAAAAGCCTAGTGAAGTTAGCAGTAAGCATCTCCAACACATCCCTCTTATACAAGTGCCACACTTTCTATTGATAGCTGATAAAACAAGACAGGAAAACTTAAAAGGTGAATGAAAGGTGGATGAAAGTCTCCTCACACAGGTATCTCAAACAACATCTGGAGGAGGCCACATTTTTGGTTGTTGATTGGATTGTTTTACATGTTGAGAAGCATCAGAAGGACATCACTCCTATTCAGCCTGTCAGGTGGACTGAATAATTGTTTCTATTCGATTCTATATGTTTAGAAGTTAAGCATTCACATATCTCTATGACCGGTTGGATGCCTGCTAATGAACAAAAAAACGAGTGAAGTTTAGAACACGTGCTTTCATTAATATATATATATATATATATATATATATATATATTCATATAAAATCAGTTCTAAGAGGGGAAAATACATTTATGAAAATAAATAAAGCAAACAAGGCTATAGTAGCAAACATATCTACAGTAGTAACTGTTACCTATGGGATTGAATTTAACACTTCAGTTACAGACTGGAGTATTTCAAAGAGCTCCTGAAACCTCTTCCCCAAGTCAATTACCAGATTTCAAACTTTCCGTAAACAGGAATTCTGTTTTTCCTGGGTGACCTAGTTGTCTTTTGTGAGTAGGTTTTAGCCGGAGCAGTTTGACAGTCAACAGATAAGATGGATTAAGCTTTTTCTCTCCATCCAGTTTTGATGTGAACAGCGTAAAAGCGGGTTAAATCATCCAGTTTCAGGAGTATTTTTAAATGCCTGGAGATAGTGTGATAAAGAGGATAAACCTAAGACTTGGGCTGGGAAGGTCAAGGTGGCGGTTTTAGAGAGCAACTACCCACTGATGAGGCCAGCTCCCTGTCTCTCTCAGAGCAGACTGGGTATAGCAGCCAAGCCCACCGCTCATCACCGCCAGAAAGGATACGTGACGAGTGAAACAAAATCCACCAAGCCCACTACGGGCGGCATCAAAGAGCCATGCACCTACTGTCGGTGTGTGTGTGTGTGTGTTTGCATGTGTGTTTTCAGGGGAAATGGGAGTATAGGTGATGTATAGTACATGAGGTCTATATAGTCTAGAGATGATCCTCTGTAGCTCAGCGGGTAGAGCACGGCATCACTGAGTTGAAGTGATGGTTAAGGTGAGTGAGCATCACAGGTTTTAAAATCATTCGACTCGCTTTCTGATTACAATCCAGTCTCAAAATGATTTCAATACAAGAAATAAAACAAATACCAAGAAAACAAATAATAGAATATAAATCATATTTTGCGAGGCAATTATACACTGTAACAGTAACTGCATCTTTTAATTACAGTAATAGTGCAGTTTGTTCAAGTTAAAGTGAAATAAATACATACTGCACATATGCACCTTTTGAACATACAGTGTGGTGATTGAAGACTGTCGAATTCTCTCCAAACTGACTTCAGACATGCTCAGTGTGGCCAGAGGAAGTGACTGTCACAGTCATGTGATCTGCTCTAGCCAATCCTGAATCACATGTACATTTTAAGTCACATGGTAGTGGAAAGACTATTGAGAATAGAAGGTACCCCAAATAACAACACATCTAATTGACAAATTAGACAAAATACACATCACAAAATAAAAAATAATCACAATCGGATTACTACTCACTTCCATGACATGCTATAACATAACACCCCCGTTCAGATGGGAGACAAGTGAAGTTCGGTACGTTGGAGACATTAGGGACATATTTAGCAACATTTTGTGGATGGCTTTTCCCCCACTGCTTCCCATGTCAGTGACAGGGGAGAGTAATCCTATACACAGACTGCTATTGTGAAATGAGAAACTAGCCTCCTTCACTGCCAGAGACCAGATGCACCTCTCTCTCTCTATCCTAATCTGTAAACGACTTAAAGGAGCCTTATCTCCGGGCTCTTCTGCTTCATTTCATGCTTGATTTACTTTAATTTGTCTGATAGGGCACGAGGATTTGGAAATGGCCCATCTTTCGGCGGAAAATGTTCTGACTTTTCTCCGGCATTGTCATGTGGAGGTTTTTGACTTCTCTCTCTCCCTCTCTGTCCCTTTCCCTCTCTCCCTCTCTGTCTCTCTCCCTCTCTCCCTCTCTCTCTCTCCCTCTCTCTCTGTCTCGCTCTCTCGTTTTATTTTGCTTCCTTGAGAGGGAATCTCTCTCCAGTGCAGCAGTCTGTTTGAGTGCATTTAGTATCGAGCTGACGCAGCAGAAACAGACATTTTTTCCTTTTCCATGTGGTGGTGGTGTGATGATTTTGTGATGGGCAACGTCGACACTAGAGTCTTGTTTGCCTTTCAGATTCTCATTGTGCGCGGTGCAGCCGAGTGCTTCAAACCACAAAGATCTTATGTTTAAGTTAAGGGGCGGCTGGCCCTCCAGTTTAGCAAGTGGGTGAGCGGCTGGCACTGATAAAGTTGCTCCACATTGGAGGAGCCGGGGACGAGGACAAGCAACATGTCTACAGTCAGATGGCTGACTGATGGAGCTCTTTTCTGGTGGCCCACTGACTGACTGACTGACTGACTGACTGACTGACTGACTGACTGACTGACTGACTGACTGACTGACTGACTCAAGTGTTTTCATGGCTCTGGCTGCTCACATCACATCACCAGGGTTTCTCTGGGTTGTTAATGAATGGCAGCTGATCAGTGAGCTGTGATTAGGACAAGTATATCTTTCCACAGATTCTCAATCATCTCCATTCTCCTTCCAATGAGACAAGCTAGGAACCAACGCGCAAATTATATATTGTCGTGTCAATAATTACAAATAACGATGATGTTTTTTCAATAGTATAATGCAGTATAATCATAACTGTAATACGGAGGTAGTGAGGTTAAAGCTGTAGCCTGTCATTTGTTTCCATTCTTTCCAATAAATAGGTAACCAAGACAACTTTAAATGAGTCACAACTAACATATTCAACCTCTCCCACTCTGACATGCAGTGTTACTGGCCCTCCCTCAAGACAATGGCACAAACAAGTGAGGAACCACACACACACACACACACACACACACACACACACACACACACACACAGAGAGAGGAAAAAGCGAGGAGAACATTGAAATTCATCCCACAGCCGGAATTGACTTAACAGCGGGTCTGTGCACGGTGATAAACGGAGTGATGATCCGGCAACACGTCTTTATCCATGATGTGCTTTAATTAACGCCAGCTTGTTTGTTGAAAAGATGATTAATATGCCAATGAAAATTGCATAATTGAATACCACAACACTCACAATCAGGAAGGAACATGCGTTTTTTTATTAACTTTTTATTATCATTATTATTACTATTATTTGGTATTTTAATTCAGTTGACAACCAGTGCCCACCCCCCCAACTTCACACAAAACCCAGCTGGAATTGGCGTGACCAGGAGGCCAAGTCGGACACAGCAGTTCATCACCACACACACTGTCTGAGAGGCAGGGCCACTGCTCTGATATCAATACCGCGTGTGTGTGTGTGTGTGTGTGTGTGTGTGTGTGTGTGTGTGTGTGTGTGTGTGTGTGTGTGTGTGTGTGTGTGTGTGTGTGTGTGTGTGTGTGTGTGTGTGTGTGTGTGTGTGTGTGTGTGTGTGTGTGTGTGTGTGTGTGTGTGTGTGTGTGTGTGTGTGTGTGTGTGTGTGTGTGTGTGTGTGTGTGTGTGTGTGTGTGTGTGTGTGTGTGTGTGTGTGTGTGAGAGAGAGAGAGGGTGAGAGAGAGAGGGTGAAGCTTAAGATTTACATTCCCACAGCCAAACCATATGCATTGATGACTTGAGGTGCTCTGTTTTCAAACTGAATTTAAACAAAAAGTTACCATAAATAGTGTAAATATATGTACATAAAATATGACCCAGAGCAGCTACTCAGTAAGATTCTGTTGAACTCTCAATGAATCATGGAGGAGCAGCACTGAGAAAGACAGACAAATATAGTTTAAATATTTACAGCAAAATGAAATCCTATGGAGTACAGAGGGATTCAACTTCCTGTAAGTTTCAGTTGAGTAACTCATAGTCTAACATCCTCTCAAATAACTTGCACGAAACATCTCCATTTTAAATACACAAATCACATTTTCACCCGATTAAGTGATACTTCTCCAAATAAGTGGAAGACTCAGAGGGTGTGATCATTGCAGAGCAAACATATTCAGAGTGTTAAAGAAAGAAGGCAGCATTGAGAACTAAGTCCCCCAGGGCAGAATCACAGCCAGAAACTGTGTTCAGCTTCATATTTACCTCAATAGCTTTCATTCGCATTGAATTCTGTCATGAAATAAGAAACACTGAAAATTAAGATGTGATTTTCCAATGATGTAGTGATTATCTTGAAAAATGTGACAATCGATAGAATCTATATCTATTGACTATTTTAAGGACACTGTTGCAGCCAACATACTGTACATAAGAAAACTATTACTCAAAATACCTAGAATGATATTAACAGCAATTTAATTCAGTCCTATTTTAGATGATATAACTAACAGCCATGAAGTTTTGCCATAAAGCCTCTTAGTACAGTATATCGGATCAGTGAGTACATTTGCATGAAAAAAATGCAGCATATGAGTGAAGAGATTTCTCTAATCTCTTGTTGCATATTTAATCAACACAATCAAACATTCTTTTCATGGTTTGTGTGTGTGTGTGTGTGTGTGTGTGTGTGTGTGTGTGTGTGTGTGTGTGTGTGTGTGTGTGTGTGTGTGTGTGTGTGTGTGTGTGTGTGTGTGTGTGTGTGTGTGTGTGTGTGTGTGTGTGTGTGTGTGTGTGTGTGTGTAGGCTTCACATGTATGTGTGTGTGTGAGGAAGTGAATGTAGTGTGAAGTAGAGAAAGCATAGCAAGTTTCTATGTTGCAGTGTGGAGTACCAGGTTAGATGTTCACCACACATTCACGGCATGCTCTGGGCCAGGGATGGCCCACAATTTCAGAAAAACCTTGATGTGAAAATGAGTGCTGAGATTGCAGTTTAGTTTCCATGTTTTCATTACCAAAGTTCCTAGCTGTTCTTCAGAGTTTCATCTGAAATCTCATTATTACTTTTCCAATACTTGATAAAAAGCTTTGAATAAAAAAACTGGGAAAGATAAAACATCCTTTTGAGAGAGAATCGCTATGATGCACGTCCAAATATGTTGATTTGAGGAAAAAAATGTATAAACAACTTGAACGAGTCTCCTCAGTTTTCTACTTTGCTGAAATAAAAGTCCAGACTACGTCTGTAAGTCTACTTAAAATGCTTTAGGTACTGAACATATCTATCCGATGAGGTGGTTGCTACACCCTGGTCTTGTGATCATTCTGCCCAGACAGACAGTTCTACAGACGAGGTGGTTGCTACACCCTGGTCTTATGATCATTCTGCCCAGACAGACAGTTCTACAGACGAGGTGGTTGCTACACCCTGGTCTTATGATCATTCTGCCCAGACAGACAGTTCTACAGACGAGGTGGTTGCTACACCCTGGTCTTATGATCATTCTGCCCAGACAGACAGTTCTACAGACGAGGTGGTTGCTACACCCTGGTCTTATGATCATTCTGCCCAGACAGACAGTTCTACAGACGAGGTGGTTGCTACACCCTGGTCTTATGATCATTCTGCCCAGACAGACAGTTCTACAGATGGGGTGGTTGCTACACCCTGGTCTTGTGATCATTCTGCCCAGACAGACAGTTCTACAGACGAGGTGTTTGCTACACCCTGGTCTTATGATCATTCTGCCCAGACAGACAGTTCTACAGATGAGGTGGTGACTACACCCTGGTCTTATGATCATTCTGCCCAGACAGACAGTTATACAGATGAGGTGGTTGCTACACCCTGGTCTTGTGATCATTCTGCCCAGACAGACAGTTCTACAGGCGAGGTGGATCATTCTTGCTACAGACACCCTGGTCTTGTGATCATTCTGACCAGACAGACAGTTCTACAGACGAGGTGTTTGCTACACCCTGGTCTTATGATCATTCTGCCCAGACAGACAGTTCTACAGATGAGGTGGTGACTACACCCTGGTCTTATGATCATTCTGCCCAGACAGGCAGTTCTACAGATGAGGTGTTTGCTACACCCTGGTCTTGTGATCATTCTGCCCAGACAGGCAGTTCTACAGACGAGGTGGTTGCTACACCCTGGTCTTATGATCATTCTGTCCAGACAGGCAGTTCTACAGATGAGGTGGTTGCCACACCCTGGTCTTGTGATCATTCTGCCCAGACAGGCAGTTCTACTGATGAGGTGGTTGCTACACCCTGGTCTTATGATCATTCTGCCCAGACAAGCAGTTCTACAGACGTATGATCTTCATTTTAATACCCTGTTGCAGGAGAATTGTCCTGCAATTTGTCATGTATTTGAGGTTTAAAAAGGCTTCTGAAGTTTGTAATTTCCATTTTGAAATGTCCTTTAAGAAAAACATATCAACCCCTACAATAATGTCCATTAATTCTAATCCCATGATAATTCACATTTCCTGTTGCTGCAGGATTATATTCCTGCTGTAGTAAACTGGGTCAAATTAAGATCCTACATCTGTATCAAACCATTCAAACGGGTTTTGCGAGCTCCATTTCCGGCATTCAAAAGCTCTGCAAACTCCTCCTGAAGGATTCATCTACATCCTAATATTTCCAATCCAATTTAACCGGAGCAGTCGGAGTGGTCTGAGCACTAGTTTACCAATCTCTGCTTTCCAAGACTCTGTGTGCTGAAGGCTTGAGGGGTTCAATCAATGGTGCTTTGATCTCGACTGGAACTATAATTATTTAACATTGTTACAAGGATTTCTCTAATCCATCCTAGCATTAAATCCCTTTTACACCCTCATCTTCTGCAGCCCTAATCTGCATCTGTGCACTCCGTTTGTCTCTTTCTCTCATTCCAGCACCCCTTCCTCCCTCCTTCCTTACCACATCCTCCATTAATGGACTTCAGAGTCAGAATTAAAAATGCACTGTTGCCATGCAGAACTTGTCAGGTGCCTGAAGAACTGTCATTAACAGTGCGTGTGTGTGTGTGTGTTCAGGATGGAGTCTTCTAGAGGCGTGATGACAAGGGTCTGTATAGGTAGTGTGCTGTCCCCGCGTGCGGACTGGGGTCGTCTCACAGTTACCTCATAGTGTGCTATAATTATGTCGCCGCAAACATGAAGGTGTACTGGAGGAATTTATAGCTTTTTTTATATCCCATTTGGACAACAAACCTACTACACTGCATCTGCTGTATTACACTGTATCGGCAATTATACTGTATTATATTGTATCCTGACGCATTCAGGTCATTGTCGCCTGGAGTACACCGATGTAGGATCAGTATACTCAAATTAAGATCCTACATCTGTCAACCCTAATCTGTTTGTTTTGGTTTCATTTGTTTGGTTCATTCTGACTCTCAACAAAGAGGGCCAGTTGTCCCTCTGTCCGTTCCTCCGTCCTCAAACATTTGTGACTGTGTTTCACAGTGATATAAATAGCAGCACAGCGATGGCAAACATTTGTCGAGGCACCTGACACGGTATCGTGGCCATCTGCTCTACAAATTCTCCTCGCGTGACATATGTGCATAAAACCTGAAACATCGCCATCGGCACACACTCAAAGGTGGGCTGGAGTAAAAACTGTGAGACTACTGGAGTCTTCATCTGAGGACAGACATGTTTTGCCGTGCAGCTTTTGATGACTTGATGAAGGGGATGGAGGCCAGCGGGAGATGAAGGGGGTGGGTGGATAGGGGAGGGCTCTGTTCCTGTCTGACCGTCGGACATCGTCTCGGAGGGCCACTCCTTCAGCTGACCCCAACCTGTCCGACCGTGGCTCATGCCCAGCTGGCACAGAGCGAAGGGTAGGTGGACAGGGCTGTGCCCGTTCAGGACTAGTCAAGCAGAAATAATTATGGGCAAGGTGATCATCACTTCCGCTCACTTGTTTGTGTTTAGTGCTCTCCTCCCTTCTCCTTCCCTGCCCCCATTTCCTTCACAAACCTTCTCATCCAGCTGCTGGTGAAATCTTGGACGCATTATCTTCAAGTAAGACTGTTTGTCAGATGTATCTTACTTAGTACAAATAGAGGCAGCGTGTTGTTTAGTTTATTTGAACAGTAAAATGACATGGTATCATGCTAACATGAGATGGAAGATTACATTATGTTTACAGATATACATCACAGTGTCTGTTTAATTAGCCATGTAAGCCTAAGCTAACAACTGCATTCCTACAAACGTAGGGAGAACGTTTTACTCTGTACAGTATCGAGACAAAACCACACGAGAAGCAACGAGAGAGAGCCTCCTGTGAAGCTAACTGAGTTTCCATGTCTTTTCACGGGGGTGTGTCTCATAAGAGCAGACCAGTAGATTAGAATGTGCAGAAGTTCATTAGAAGCTAACGCTAGCTAAAGCCCACCACTCTCATTTAGCCTTGAGGAACAGCGACAGATCTGTATCGGAGACAAAGTAGTCCATGGAAATGAGTGAAGAACAGCAGTACTTCACAGTCAGGGTTTATCTCCCATCATTATACATGGATTTCAAATATCCATGACGCCAAATGAACATGAAACAGCAGATCTCTGTGCTGATTGCTTCAGGGATGACATGGTTATATTGAGAACTCCCTGGGTGTTCTCTGTTCTATGAGAGAACTGACTTCAGAGGCAGAACACCCATCAGATTAATGAGTCACATGGTTCTACTGTCTTACGATACAGGAAGGAACACTGGAAAAGTAGTAGTTCCAATGGCTGTGGGTTAGCATGGTGCTGGAAACACCAATGTTGGGGGTTCGATCCCTACAAGGGCCACATAAACGTGTCACTGTCTGTGTCAACTGTTCTGTAAGTAACTTTGGATAAAAGAGTCTTCTAAACGACTATATTACAACACTCGATATGTGTTCATCCTTACACTGTACATAAAGATGAAAAGATCAATTAGAGAATGCACTGTTAGCTGCTTTAGTCATTTTATCGACAGAGGACAATGTCCAGGGTGGTTGAATAGGAGCACCAAAGACAGGTGAGGACGCAACAGCCATTATACATCCTATTCAGACACACACTGAGTGATTCAAAATGATCCGGTGCTGATCTTTATCGCACCTGCTTAAACTTACGGCAAGAAATAACAAAGAGTTTGAATGCTACCACTATCTGAACATTTACAAAGAGATTACAGCGTAGACAGTCTCAAACTAAATACATTTGCTTTTAATCTCTTTGAACAGGAAGCCATGTAATTTCAAAATGTTCGTATCTGATTGTCTGATTTCCCTCTTTATTCAAATTATAACATGCCCATCTGACTTTTCCAACACAATGGGAAAAATTAAAAAGGGAAATGACCTTTCATGGCCAGCGTGATGGGATAGTAAATGGCATTATTATGCTCAAACATTCATTTCTCGCCCACTGCCCACAAAGACAACAGAGGGAGTGCCAGCCACATCCGGCTCTGAAACTATGTCTCTCTCATGGACTAGTAGATCATAAAGGATCTTAAGAAATACTAATGAGACTACCTGGAACTGAGAGGGAGTGCACCTTAAGTGTAGTAATGATGATATACTAACATATAGGAGTATGGGTCCTTGGGGCTTTGACCAGGTAGATAGATACATGCCTGTATGTAGGAGGGGTCCGTGAGGCAATAGTGCCATCTCATCTGAAGTCATGTTTCTGGAGTTAGAGTTTGAAAGAAACGCTTAAGTATGAGGCAGACAATCCAGGGTCATGTTCATTAGGGCACACTGTATCAAAATGTTTGCCAACGGTAAACTGAAATCTCTATTAGTATTGGACAAGTTCAGTTAGGTAGGAGAAACATTTTCTCCCTATTGAACACTCCCAACCCCCTGTCAGTCCAGCAGTCAGTGTTCTGTTATGAGTCTGTAATTCTCAATATTCTGACGGCTAAGGACAGAGAGAGAGAGAGAGAGATGTCCAGAGAGCGAGAGAGATAGAGAATAGAGACAGAGAGAGAGAGAGAAAGAGAGATGTCCAGAGAGCGAGAGAAAGAGAGAATAGAGACAGAGAGAGATCGGTGTATAATTACAGCCAGTCAGAGCTCCCATCCCATCCTATCTCCCTTTCAAAGACAGCAGTATTTTTAAGCTCAGCATTTTCCCCCGGCCCAAAGGGCCTTCTCTTCGTCATGTGATGCCTGCTGTCTTTTTGTCATGGTGGCCCCCATAGTTGAGCGCTGACCCCCTCAGCCCTGTCTCCTGACTGATCACAGTCATGTTTTATTACTGTCAGCCTCTCTAATCTTTAACCAGCAATGCTCATTTCCTTCCTCAGATTTAAATGCAAATGTAAAATTTAATGATAAATGCATTATCTGATAGGGGCCGATAACACTGATTCACTGTCAGTATAAAATACACACCGCAGGGGGCTTCAGCACCAGCATAACTTCTCCAAATCCCACTTTTATAAACGTATGTACCTGCTGCAATAAATTCTTAAGGTCATATGCATGAGAAGGGAATCATATTTTGTGTGTTCAGCAATGTGGATGTAATGCCCTCAACAGTAATTGCTGTGTTGCTATCTTGTTCGCCGTATTATCCATCACTTTGATGAAGTGACTTTTAAGACGAACAAAAAAACAAGATTCAACCATTTTTTCGAAACTCTTGTGAAGAACAGCAAGGGGAGTCTGCATGGTAAAATGAGATGTTCAAAGAGAAAATAAATATAGTAAATGTTTTCATTCTAAGCTTTCTTCCGGGGTTTCATTCTATGTTCAAGCACATATACCATAAGATTAAGAGCAAAGCAATTTCACCCACCCATTCAACACTGGTAAGTTAACTTATAATAATGATAATATACTCATTCAGCTCCCCACATCACTTTTCCCAGTTTTTCATCTATTGTTGTTAGGAACCACATTTTATCCCAACTTTAGAGACTTTTGCGGTTTATACCTCATGTGCTTTGCTCTTTCCCTCTCTGGTAGGTGCATTCCATTCCCAGCGGCCAAATATGTCATTAGATGTCATTAAAAAAAGTCACTTCCTGATTGAAATCCGGCTTTCTGGTTGAGGGATATCAGATATCTGCCGGACAACCAGACGACAACCACCAGAGAGAGAGATAAATGACGTAAACTTACTTGGTCCATCCCAATCCTCTGGCCCTATAGCTGGGTGTCTGGACTCACTCTGCCCATCCATGTCTGACTCCCCTGCTACTCCACTGCCATCTTCTTCACCTGTAGACAGACGGAGACATGGGACAGTGGAATGTTGAGTGACATCACTCACAGTTGAATCATATTGTTGCCAGACCACGTTTGATCGAGGAGCACCAATATAATACAGTTTAAAAAACTGTTATCAGTTCCTTCAGAAAGTATTGTGGACTTCCACACGTTGTTGTGTTGCAGCCTGAAGTCAAAATGGATTAAATAGGGGGTTTTCTCACCCATCTACACACAATACCCCATATGTATTAATAATGAATTAGAGCAATATCTAATTTACATAAGTATTCACACCCCAAAGTCAATACATGTTAGAATCACCTTTGTCAGCCATTACAGCTGTGAGTCTTTCTGGGTACGTCTGTAAGAGCTTTGCACACCTGGATTCTATGATATTTGCTCATTATTCATAAAACGTTTCTTCAAGCTCTGTCAAGCTGATTGTTCATCATTGCTAGACAGCCATTCTTGCCATAGATTTTCAAGACGATTTTAGTCAAAACCATAACTACTACAGGCCGTTCACTGTCCTCTTGGTAAGCAACTCCAGTGTAGATTTGGTCTTGTGTTTTAGGTGATTGCCCTGCTGAAAGATGAATTTGTCTCCCAGTGTCTGATGGAAAGCAGACTGAACCAGGTTTTCCTCTAGGATTTTGCCTAGGCTTGGCTTTATTCCATATATTTCTATCCTAAAAATCTCCCTGGCCTTTGTAGATGACTAGTGCTGAACGATTAGTTCTTTTTGAGGTCGATTCGGTTTTGGTTCGATTTTTCAAAAAACAATCACGATTTTCGATGATGTTTTCAATAAATTTTTTGAACATTAAATGCACTATGCATTATGGAGGTTAAATGCGGTAACAACAAAGAATAAAACTATTCATCCGAGTCGCATGATGATAGTGACTGCTCATTACTGCTTCAGTTTTTAAAATGGCTTTACTTTAATCAAATATTTGAGTTGTTGTGTATATTACATGTGTTTTATTCAATGACTTTATTATTTCATTCCAAGTCATCTCATCTCTATAGAGCTGCTGCCTATGCTGTCTGACAAAATCACTATTTTACTAGTTCTTCAAAGTAAATAAGGCATACTTTTATGACTGCTGAATACCAACTACCAATCACTTAGAACATGTATTTTCAGGTAAAAAATACCTCGCAAAGCAACAGCTCTCTAAGTACCCCACCTGATCAAGCATTCTTCTGTCTCTTATATAGCAGGTGTAGAAGAAACAGACCGGACACATAGGAGCGCAATGGATTATGGTAATTGTGGGTAATTTTTTTATTTTACCTTTAAGCAAGTCAGTTAATAACAAATTCAGTGGGTTAACTGCCTGTTCAGGGGCAGAACGACAGATTTGTACCTTGTCAGCTCGGGGGTTTGAACTTGCAACCTTGCAACCTACCGGTTACCAGTCCAACGCTCTAACCACTAGGCTACGCTGCCGCCGTTATCTGTGCTAAACTATGTAGAACATTAGCCTGTTGGAAACTACAACTCCATACTACATCGCACAGTTCGGGCATGATCTGATTTATCTCTAGAGAAACTGAAGCGCAATGTGCGCATTGAGCTCACAGAAAAAAACTGAATGAAATGGAACTCAAATAATTGAACCAATGTCCACAAAGTAGTTGTTTAAAAAACAAAAAAGAACCAACATTTAGATTAATTGCTCAGCGCTACTGATGACAAGCATACCCATAACATGTTGCAGCCACCACCATGCTTGAAAATAAGAATAGTGGTACTCAGTGATGTGCTGTGTTGGATTTTCCAAAACATTACGCTTTGTATTCAGGACATAAAGTTAATTCCTTTGCCAATTTTTTTGCAGTTTTACTTTAGTTCCTTATTACAAACAGGATGCATGTTTTGGAATGTTTGTTTTTTCTGTACAGGCTTCCTTCTTTTCACTCTGTAATTTACGTTAGCATTGTGAAGTAACTACAATGTTGTTGATCCATCCTCCCTATCACAGCCTTTAAACTGTTTTAATGTCACCATTGGCCTCATGGTGAAATCCCTGAGCGGTTTCCTTCCTCTCTGGCAACTGAGTTAGGAAGGATGTCACTATCTTTGTAGTAACTAGGTGTATTGATAAACCATCCAAAGTGTCATTAATAATTTCACCATGCTCAAAGGGATGCTTCTTAAATTTTTACCTATCTACCAATATGTGCCCTTCTTTGCGAGGCATTGGAAAACCTCTCTGGTATTTGTGGTTGAATCTGTGGTTGAAATTCACTGCTCAACTGAGGGGCCTTACAGATAATTGTGTATGTGGGGTACAGAGATGAGGTAGTCATTCAAAACTCATGTTAAACACTATTATTACACACAGAGTGAATCCATGCAACTTATTATGTGACTTGTTAAGCACATTTTTACTCCTGAACTTATTCAGGCTTGTCATAACAAAGGAGTTGAATAGTTATTGACTCAACATTTCAGCATTCATTATTAATTCATTTGGGGTATTGTGTGGAGTGACACAAACTCTCAGTTGAATAAATACTACATCCAGGCTATAAAACAACAAAATGTGGAAAAAGTCAAGGGGTGTGAAAACTTTTTGAAGGTACTGTAACTCATGTTAAAGGTCTATGGCTCAAAACAATAAATAAATGGTTATGTTAGCTATATATACCATTTTCTTAACATTACTTAATGTCACCCCAGCTTTGAATACATTGTCTTATTGTTACTATGTAATAGTCCAGTACAGTGCATTGAATTGCAAGAAGTATCAAGTGTGTGTAACTGTGGGACCAGAGGCTGGTGCAGCTGCAACACTGTTATCTAGCAGAGTTCACAGGAGTTACCATACAGGAGGAAGCCCATGTTTAGCAGGAAGGAAGGAGGAGCAAAAAGTTGGGAGAGCAAGAAAAAAGAGAGGGAGAGAGAGGAAGGTGGCTATTTATTACTGTTTGATCTATTGTGGAGGAGGGAGAATGTGTGTTCTAGCAGATTTACAGTCTCAGGGCTGAGGCTCAGAAAGAGAGAGAGGGAGAGAGCTAGACAGGGAGAGAGACAGAGAGAGAGAGAGGGGGGAGAGAAGGAGAGGGGGGGGGGACATATGCAGGAATATTTTGCTATCTATCTCTAACCTGTGAAGTAAAGTGCTTAAATGCCTTGTTGAACATACAGCACTACACAGCCACAGCAACCACTGTGATGCAATGCTACTTACCACCTTCGTAGATTTTCCTTGAAAACCTCTTCTGTTTTGCATGTCCAAGTCCACTATATAGATCCAGATAATTACGTTGTTCTATATCAAACCCCTTGTCTTGCTCTAAACCCAATATATGTGGCTAAAAACACTAGCACAGTGGGGGGAGTGATTTGAATGTAAAAATGTCCCCAGCCCCGTCTCCAGTCTCTGAGCTGTACTGCTGGTGGTAGGCTTGTCCTTAGTGGAGGAGACACAGTTCTATCTGGTCACATCATCTTTTCCGTTGCTTTGATGTGTTAAACCTTCAGACTACGTCCAAGGGCGTTGATGGGTTATTATTAGACTTCATTGAAGAAGGAAGCAGAGGGATGGATTTAGGTACTGTGACTACTACTACTACTACTGGCTCTGGCTAAAAGTAGTGTACTATAAGGTAAATAGAGTGTCATATCGGAGACGTCTATACAGTCCAGAATAAGGCCATCCTGGGTTCATCTTCAGATCAACCAACACTCACTACGATTGTTTGGCTTTCTACACACATGGCTCACTTCAAAGAAGGATAGCAGCTTCCTGCCTCTCTGTGTGAGAGAGAAAAAAACGACAAGTGAAGGAAGTCTGCAACACTGTCCTACTAACAGTAACATGAGGTCACAGTGACCCAGTTTAGCTTATGCAAGTGTCTGCTTGGGATGGCGAAATTCTCCCCCTTTCCTTCCTTCCCAGTAGGTATTATCAGTGAGCCCACTCTCTGAATCCGCCTCGCTATTTACTGTTGGGGGCCTGGAGTACAGTTAGCTGGAGACGCTCTTTAGCATACTGGGGTTCACTAGGCGTTATGACGAGGATAACAAAGGGTGAATATCAACAGTTCCTTTCAGTGGAGCGAGTTTAAAGAAGCCGGGTGAGATAACATTAAAGGCAGTACCTTGATCTCAGGCGAACATGTTAAGCCCTGCAATGAAACGTATTGGAAGTGTTTAATTACAGCTCAGGAAATGAAGCTACAAGATGATTCCTTAATTAAGCAGTGATTACAGATTCCCTGCTGCCTTCTACCTAACCACCGTTTGCAATGCATTTTAAACACAATCACCCAGGCAACCTCACAGAGATGAACAATGTCACAGGTATGCACTGGGCTTGAGGAAGTTCCCTCTCTAGCGAATGTCGCACGGGAAACCATCGAGGAGGAACATGTTGAAGCAGTATGTAGGCGACAGTATGATAAAGTTACAGGGATACATACAGCCTCTTCCTGATTTCAATGTGCCTGAGCTATCTCAAAACCTTTTGGCCATACAAATAGACTATTAAAGCATTCTGTTTCATTCAGAGGGGGCTGTGTTTGATATCACTGCTTTCATGCCGTGTTATCAAAGGATACAGATTGTCAATGATCTACATTATAGTCTATGTCATAATAACCTACCGCTGGCTAAAACTCTTTCCTTGTGCAATTAAATGAACATATTTAGGGGTGAATGAGAAAAAGAATGTATCTGAGAGTGAGAATGGAAAAAGGTGAAGTGAAGAGTATGAGGTAGGGTAGAATGGGGTAGGGTATGGTGGAATGGGGTAGGGTAGAATGGGGTATGGTAGGGTAGAATGGGGTAGGGTAGAATGGGGTAGGGTAGAATGGGGTATGGTAGGATTGAATGGGGTAGGGTAGAATGGGGTATGGTAGGGTAGAATGGGGTAGGGTAGAATGGGGTAGGGTAGAATGGGGTATGGTAGGATTGAATGGGGTAGGGTAGAATGGGGTAGGGTAGAATGGGGTAGGGTAGGATTGAATGGGGTAGGGTAGAATGGGGTATGGTAGGATTGAATGGGGTAGGGTAGAATGGGGTATGGTAGGGTAGAATGGGGTAGGGTAGAATGGGGTAGGGTAGAATGGGGTATGGTAGGATTGAATGGGGTAGGGTAGAATGGGGTATGGTAGGATAGAATGGGGTAGGGTAGAATGGGGTATGGTAGAATGGGGTATTGTAGGATAGAATGGGGTAGGGTAGAATGGGGTATGGTAGGGTAAAATGGGGTAGGGTAAAATGGGGTATGGTAGGGTGAATGGGGTAGGGTAGGGTAGAATGGGGTAGGGTAGAATGTGGTATGGTAGGGTAGAATGGGGTAGGGTAGTATGGGGTATGGTAGAATGGGGTAGGGTAGAATGGGGTATGGTAGAATGGGGTATGGTAGGGTAGAATGAGGTAGGGTAGTATGGGGTAGAATGGGGTAGGGTAGGGTAGTATGGGGTATGGTGGCATGGGGTAGGGTAGTATGGGGTAGGGTAGTATGGGGTAGGGTAGAATGGGGTAGGGTAGGGTAGGGTAGTATGGGGTAGGGTGGTATGGGGTAGGGTGGCATGGGGTAGGGTAGTATGGGGTAGTATGGGGTGGGGTAGCATGGGGTAGGGTAGCAAGGGGTAGGGTAGGGTAGCATGCGGTAGGGTAGGCTAGTATGGGGTAGGGTTAGGTAGTATGCGGTAGGGTGGTTTAACATGGGGTAGGGTAGGGTGGTATGGGGTAGGGTAGGGTAGAATGGGGTAGGAAAGTATGGGGTAGTATGGGGTAGGGTAGCATGGGTTAGCATGGGTAGGGTAGGGTAGCATGGTGTAAGGTAGGGTTGAATAGGGTAGGGTAGGGTAGTATGGGGTAGGGTGGGGTTACATGGTGTAGGGTAGGGTAGTATGGGGTAGAGTAGGGTATTATGGGGTAGGGTGGGGTAGTATGGGGTAGGGAAGGGTAGCATGGTGTAGGGTAGGGTAGAATAGGGTAGGGTAGGGTAGTATGGGGTAGGGTGGGGTTTCAGGGTGTAGGGTAGGGTAGTATGGGGTAGAGTAGGGTATCATGGGGTAGGGTGAGGTAGTATGGGGTAGGGTAGTACGGGGTAGGGTGGGGTAGCATGGGGTAGTGTAGGGTAGGTTGGGCATGGGGTAGTGTAGGGTAGGTTGGGCATGGGGTAGGGTAGCATTGTTTAGGGTAGGAAAGGGTAGCATGGGGTAGGGTAGGATGGGGTAGAGGAGGGTAAATTGGGGTATGGTAGGGGAGCATGGTGTAGGGTAGGGTAGAATGGGGTAGGTTAGGGTTGCATGGGGTAGGAGAGCATTGGGTAGGGAAAGGGGGCATGTGGTAAGGTAGGGTAGAATGGGGTAGGATAGGGTAGCATGGGGTAGGGGAGCATTGGGTAGGCAAAGGGGGCATGTGGCAGGGTAGGGTAGAATGGGGTAGGATAGGGTAGCATGGGGTAGGGGAGCATTGGGTAGGGAAAGGGGGCATGTGGTAGGGTAGGGTAGGATGGGGTAGGGTAGGATAGGGTAGCATGGGGTAGGGTAAGATGGGGTAGGATGGGGTAGCATGGGGTAGGGTAGCAAGGGGTAGGGTAGGATGGGATAGGGCAGATTGGGGTATGGTAGGAGAGCATGGTGTAGGGTAGGGTTACATGGGGCAGGGGGGCATGAGGTAGGGGAGCATGGGGTAGGGAAAGGGGGCATGGGGTAGGGTAGCATGGGGTAGGGTAGGATAGGGTAGCATGGGGTAGGGTACAGAGCACATTGTATGTTAGGACAGAGTTTGAGGGCATGTGTCAGTGAGCTGTTAGAATCAGGCCTCCCTATCGCTGCTTCATCAAAGGACAGCCTCTCCAGCCAAATCACAGTCACACACAGTCGGGTGCCACACATCCAGGTCAATAAGCTTATAGGCGATTTACACAAACAACTCCTCCAGCAAGGTAGGAACAAAGACATATTGGCTTTTTCTCTCCCTTTTAGCATTGTCTCTGCCAAGGAAGCCCTTGAAAATGTCAATCTGGTTCGCGTGCGACTTTAAGGAGCTCAGAGCTGCCTAATCTGACCAGCCAGCCAACAGACAGGTTGCTACTCCCTCTACAAGGTCTTATTGTAGCATGGAGAATGATGATGTTTGAATGATGTCAGTAAAGCAGATGGTTACTGTATGTTTAAACCACCATAGGATGCGTTAGGTTAAGGTTAGGATTTAGGGTTGGGTTTGACCATAGATTTACGTTAGCCTCAAGGTTGTCATGATAACCAAACTGCTATCAAGATCACATCACTTTCTAATGAAGATGAACTAGCTACATCTAGTCAAAGGCAAAAGACAGAAGGTCATTTGTGTTTAAAGGAGGTTGTTGATACAGTAAATACCGTGTCGTGATTCCAAAAAGACACCGTCTACACCAAAGTCAAGCATAGCTGTAAGACTTCTGTCTCTGCTCTCAGAAGAGCCATTACAGAGAATACATCATATATCTTCCAGAGATACGGGCAAAACCCCCCACCAACACTATGCAGTGGAGCTCTCCAATGGAGGGAGCTTATTAGTGAATAAGCCTTGCCACTGTCTCTGTAACTGCCAATAAATTCCCATCATTACAGAATCTGGCAGTTTTCCTGGGCGTCTGCGCCGGGTTTTATCTCCCTCTCTCTCCAGTCTGGGAGCATGTAGATCTGGCCCCGTTAGATTGTCATACTTAACAAACATTCATGATTCATTTCCTCCACTGAGTCAAATGGGGCTAAAGGGATGTCTCGATTCATCTTATCGCGCCACAAATGAGCATTTCCCATATTCCTCAGAATCAACTGTGTATTAAAATGCCACAGTTACCATTCCAGATTCCAGGCAGCTGTGGCCCCCAAATAATGTGTTCTGTTGGTGGATCCTGATTATTTCTGAATGGCACAAAGAGTGAATTCTGCCACTTGGTGTTTGTTGCTATACGTCTCTGACTGACTAGGATTCAGATTCAGACCATTGAAAGGTCAAATCGAAGGTCAGAGTGATTTTAAATTTACCACAATGAGCATCCTACCAGATATTCAGGTCCCCTTCAACTGTGAGAAAGTAAACTGTGTATGACTGCATTGTGATGCCATAATTTGGGTCTATTACCGGTGATTGGAACAAAAAAATGCAATCGTCTCATTCTTACAAATGCAATTACATTCATGTTATATGGTCACTGTATGCACTTTACTACCATCAGAATCACATGAAATCAATAACAATCTATGTACATTAAAGCGGCTTTTCATCATCAGTAAATAGGCGAATCTCACGCACACGCAAGCACACACACACGCACACACACACGCACACACACACACGCACGCACACACACACGCACGCACACACACACACACACAAACAGAGCAGCTTGTGCCAAAACTTCACATCCATCCCTGATCCCCCTCCCACTCATATTTCCACAACAATAAAAAGGAGTACAAGAACAAGGTGAAATTTCACAATTTCAGTAAAAGTGATGCCACTCGGTAAATAAAATGGCATCCTTCTCACAATTACGGCTCTGGGTGTGACAACAGAGTATAAATCCTGCCTCTGCGTTCAGTTCACTGGCAGGTGGACCGTGCACAGGAAGTTGTTTGAGAAGAGATTCTTTAAACTCCAAGGTTGTTTCTGCAGGGGTGTGTGTGGTTTGTCCAGAGTGCTCATGGGTAGAAGCCCTCTCTCTAACTGAATGTTGGTTCACCTGCTCTCCTCTCACAGAGCTTCCCTATTCTATTCTAGCTGGCTACTTCATTTCACACCAATGTATGCCGTTTCAGAGCCATTATGATGTTTGGTGTCACTGACAGACAACAGCCTCTCTATCATTTCATGGTAGATGAGTAGGGCAGCATGGGCAGAACTGAAGAGTGACACTCTCCAAGTAGTTGAAGGTGTCCACAAAGTGGAACGCTTAGACAGTTTGCAGAAACACAGATTACATACATGACATTCTGAATAAGAATGTGTTTAAGGGACAGGGATTCTGGGAAAGAATAGACTCATTCTTTGTTAAAACATTGGACGACGCGGGCCTCCCGAGTGGTGCAGTGGTCTAAGGCACTGCATCTCAGTGCTAGCTGTGCCACTAGAGATCCTGGTTCAAGTCCAGGCTCTGCTGCAGCCGACCGCGACCGAGAGACCCATGGGGCGGCACACAATTGGCCCAGCGTCATCCAGGTTAGGGGAAGGTTTGGCAGGCAGGGATGTCCACGTCCCATCGAGCTCTAGAGACTCCTGTCGCGGGCCAGGAACAGTACACGTTGACACGGTCGCCAGGTGTACGGTGTTTCCTCCGACACATTGGTGTGGCAGCTTTCCGGGTTAAGCGGGCATTGTGTCAAGAAGCGGTGCGGCTTGCTTGGGTCGTATTTCGGACACACAGTTCTCGACCTTCGCCTCTCCCGAGTCCGTACGGGAGTTGCAACGATGAGACAAGACTGTAACTACCAATAGGGTATCACGAAAAAGGGGTAAAAGTTGTTTTTTTTAAACATTGGACCACGCAACAACAACAACAACGAAATGCCTGCTGCCAAACAGACACGACAGCGGACTGAATAAGACTCAAGTGCCCCAAGCAGCTGTCAAAAGACAAGGTGACGACATAGTATGGCGTGTTGGCGTATTTTCGCTACACACCGCATATAGAACCAGCAAACGTCCCCCTCGCAAAACAGGTTTCTGAGCTCAACGGTCTTTTCCTGGTTAAAAGACGTAAACAAAAGGTCATCAATAACAGGTGCAGGACAGGAACAGAAGAATGCACAGGCTCCAGAGTCAACCAACCAGGGCCCTATGAATTGTGTGAAGAGTCTCAGTCACGACCAAGTCAAGTCCCGCTGGGGCGTCAAGGTGCTCCCACCAGTTATCTGAAGGAGGCCCTGTCTTTTCTGCAAGGGTAAGGCAGACGGGTACGACTCTGGTGCCATTCAACTTCTTGACCTTTGCGCCTTTAAGCGGCTTTGCTACTTCACCGCACTCCGATCAAAGTTAATAAGTGCTTCATATGTTAATGAAAATTGGTCCTCCTCTTTGTGTTCCCACAGCTTTTTAATACCTATTATAGGCTCCAACTTTTAATGGAGGTTTTAGGTCCCTGTGACAAGCCCATTTCACAGAGTGACTACACAGATACAAGGCTAAGCCAAAACCACAAAGTCCCACAGTGTGGTCCAGCGGAAACCTTCCTTCACAGGGGAGACCGTATTCTCCGAGAGGGAGGAAGAGAAGGAAGAGAAGAGAAGATAAAGGCCATGGGGATGAGTGGCTGCTTTAAAACCTACGTTCAACTCCACACCGGACTAATTACACCACGGCCATCACATTTGAGAGGGTTTAGTTAATCAAGGGGCCCTTTTTTTCCTTCTATAGTCGAGGAATAACACACTTAAACCGTTTAATGCTGTTCCAGGATTGCGTCCTGTTTATATCACAGGCACTTTCAACATAAGTGGGGTAAATTTAAGCCACTCAGACACAGGTTTAAATGAGGTTTAAAGAACATGGCTGGAAAATGTCTATACCTGATGATTGAGCAGAACTTGCAACGACAAAAGAAAAGAAAGTTGGATAGGACATCACTTGGGTTTTAAGAGGAAGTGGGACACTTAGCTAAGCTAAGATAGTGAACGTTTAAAACAAAATCTGACTGGTAAAAATTGTACATGACAAGGGAAAGATTATTTAAGTATCTCCAAAACGAACAGTTGGCACTTCGGATAACTCTTACGCTTCATTCCAAAACATCAGAAAGTAATAATAATAATATAATAATAAAGTGAAAGGAGATTTGAGGCTTGGTCTTATCCAAGACAAAAGGAGGTATCAAATGGTTTCTCCAGGGCTGGGAATCACAATCTATTCAGTGGTTCTCCTGTTGCAGTGCATACCTCTTCACAATAAACAGTTATACCACAGGTGTTGCTGTTAAATCACATCTTGGAACGTTTTCAAAATATATATTTTTTTAAACCTTTTTTTGAAGAACAAAGGGCCACTATTATTGAAAATAGTTATTTTTTTGAAGACGTTTTCAAATCCTAAAAGTTTAGAGGTGTGAAAAATAAAGAATAATTCAAAACATTTCTTGTTGAAGGAAAAGGAGACGTGAGACATTCAAAGTATTGGTTCTTCATTAAAAAGCAAATTTATGGCATTCATGAGCCAGTAATTCTGGGGACACCTGGGGCACGAAAACCCAAGAACTGGGTGTGTGTGTGTGTGTGTGTGTGTGTGTGTGTGTGTGTGTGTGTGTGTGTGTGTGTGTGTGTGTGTGTGTGTGTGTGTGTGTGTGTGTGTGTGTGTGTGTGTGTGCGTGTGTGTGTGTGTGTGTGTGTGTGTGTGTGTGTGTACGTGTGTGTGTGTACGTGTGTGTGTACGTGTGTGTGTGTGTGTGCATGTATGTACCTCTGTGTATGTGTGTGACAGCTCTGTCATCTTCACACAGTATCCTGGAGCAGGTTGTAATTTAACTCCTGTGATGGCAGGGTGTGACCAATATGAAACTAAAATAAAGCAGCAATCTAATTGAATTGGAGTTCAAAGAGTAGTAGGTGGGATTGACTGAGCTAGGCGTTGTGTGTATGATAGTCCTCCCAGCAGTAGCAGGTGTGAGCTGGGAGTGTTCAGACAGAGAACTGTACTTAGTTCAAAGGTAGGGAAGTGACAAGCAAGCTCACTACTCACCAGTGGGCCTCCTTAGGAGCATCACAGAGCCCCAGAGATAGAGAGACAGAGAGAAAGAGATACAGAGAGGGAGAGGAACAGAGAGAGAGATACAGAGAGGAACAGAGAGAGATACAGAGAGAGATATACAGAGAGGAACAGAGAGAGAGATACAGAGAGGAACAGAGAGAGAGATACAGAGAGGAACAGAGAGAGAGATACAGAGAGGAACAGAGAGAGAGATACAGAGAGGAACAGAGAGAGAGATACAGAGAGAGATATACAGAGAGGAACAGAGAGAGAGATACAGAGAGGGACAGAGAGAAAGATACAGAGAGAGATATACAGAGAGGAACAGAGAGAAAGATACAGAGAGGAACAGAGAGAAAGATACAGAGAGGAACAGAGAGAGATAAAGAGAGGAACAGAGAGAGAGATACAGAGAGGAACAGAGAGAGAGATACAGAGAGGAACAGAGAGAGAGATACAGAGAGGAACAGAGAGAGAGATACAGAGAGGAACAGAGAGAGAGATACAGAGAGGGACAGAGAGAGAGATACAGAGAGGAACAGAGAGAGAGATACAGAGAGGAACAGAGAGAGAGATACAGAGAGGAACAGAGAGAGAGATACAGAGAGGGACAGAGAGAGAGATACAGAGAGGAACAGAGAGAGAGATACAGAGAGGGACAGAGAGAGAGATACAGAGAGGAACAGAGAGAGAGATACAGAGAGGGACAGAGAGAGATAAAGAGAGAGATATACAGAGAGGAACAGAGAGAGAGATACAGAGAGGGAGAGGAACAGAGAGAGAGATACAGAGAGGAACAGAGAGAGAGATACAGAGAGGAACAGAGAGAGCGATACAGAGAGAGATATACAGAGAGGAACAGAGAGAGAGAGATACAGAGAAAGATATACAGAGAGGAACAGAGAGAAAGATACAGAGAGGAACAGAGAGAGAGATACAGAGAGGAACAGAGAGAGAGATAAAGAGAGAGATATACAGAGAGGAACAGAGAGAGAGATACAGAGAGGGACAGAGAGAGAGAGATACAGAGAGAGATGTACAGAGAGGAACAGAGAGAAAGATACAGAGAGGGACAGAGAGAGATAAAGAGAGAGATATACAGAGAGGAACAGAGAGAGAGATACAGAGAGGGACAGAGAGAGATATACAGAGAGGAACAGAGAGAGAGATACAGAGAGGGACAGAGAGAGAGAGATACAGAGAGGGAGAGGGAGAGGGACAGAGAGAGAGATACAGAGAGGGAGAGGGACAGAGAGAGAGATACAGAGAGGGAGAGGAACAGAGAGAGAGATACAGAGAGGAACAGAGAGAAAGATACAGAGAGGGACAGAGAGAAAGATACAGAGAGGAACAGAGAGAGAGAGATACAGAGAGGGAGAGGGAGAGGGACAGAGAGAGAGATACAGAGAGGGAGAGGGAGAGGGACAGAGAGAGAGATACAGAGAGGGAGAGGAACAGAGAGAGAGATACAGAGAAGGACAGAGAGAGAGATACAGAGAGGGACAGAGAGAAAGATACAGAGAGGGAGAGGAACAGAGAGAGAGATACAGAGAGGAACAGAGAGAGAGATACAGAGAGAGAGAGAGAGAGATAGATACAGAGAGGAACAGAGAGAGAGATACAGAGAGAGAGAGAGAGAAAGATACAGAGAGGAACAGAGAGAGAGATACAGAGAGGGACAGAGAGAGAGATACAGAGAGGGACAGAGAGAGAGATACAGAGAGGGACAGAGAGAGAGATACAGAGAGGGACAGAGAGAGAGATACAGAGAGGGACAGAGAGAGAGATACAGAGAGAGATATACAGAGAGGAACAGAGAGAAAGATACAGAGAGGGACAGCGAGAGATAAAGAGAGAGATATACAGAGAGGAACAGAGAGAGATATACAGAGAGGGACAGAGAGAGATATACAGAGAGGAACAGAGAGAAAGATACAGAGAGGAACAGAGAGAGATATACAGAGAGGAACAGAGAGAGAGATACAGAGAGGGAGAGAGAGATAAAGAGAGAGATATACAGAGAGGAACAGAGAGAAAGATACAGAGAGGGAGAGGGAGAGGGACAGAGAGAGAGATACAGAGAGGGAGAGGGAGAGGGACAGAGAGAGAGATACAGAGAGAGAGAGATACAGAGAGGAACAGAGAGAAAGATACAGATAGGGACAGAGAGAGAGATACAGAGAGGGACAGAGAGAGAGATACAGAGAGGGACAGAGAGAGAGATACAGAGAGGGACAGAGAGAAAGATACAGAGAGGGACAGAGAGAGAGATACAGAGAGGGACAGAGAGAGAGATACAGAGAGGGAGAGGGAGAGGGACAGAGAGAGAGATACAGAGAGGGAGAGGGAGAGGGACAGAGAGAAAGATACAGAAAAGGACAGAGAGAGAGATACAGAGAGAGAGATACAGAGAGGAACAGAGAGAAAGATACAGAGAGGGACAGAGAGAGAGATACAGAGAGGGAGAGGGAGAGAGGTACAGAGAGGGACAGAGAGAAAGATACAGAGAGGGACAGAGAGATATACAGAGAGGAACAGAGAGAAAGATACAGGGAGGGACAGAGAGAAAGATACAGAGAGGGAGAGGGAGAGGAACAGAGAGAGAGATACAGAGAGGGAGAGGGAGAGAGGTACAGAGAGAGAGATACAGAGAGGAACAGAGAGAGAGATACAGAGAGGGACAGAGAGATAGATACAGAGAGGGACAGAGAGAACGATACAGAGAGGGACAGAGAGAAAGATACAGAGAGGGGCAGAGAGAGAGATATAGAGAGGGGCAGAGAGAGAGATACAGAGAGGGAGAGGGACAGAGAGAGATACAGAGAGGGACAGAGAGTGATACAGAGAGGGACAGAGAGAAAGATACAGAGAGGGACAGAGAGAGAGGTACAGAACAGAGAGGAGAGGGACAGAGAGATAGATACAGAGGGAGAGGAACAGAGAGAGAGATACAGAGAGGAACAGAGAGAGAGATTCAGAGAGGGACAGAGAGATATACAGAGAGAGATATACAGAGAGGAACAGAGAGAGAGAGATAGAGAGGAGATACAGAGAGGGACAGAGAGAGAGACAGAGAGAGAGAGAGAGAGACAGAGAGACAGAGAGGGACAGAGAGAGAGATACAGAGATACAGAGGGAGAGGAACAGAGAGTGATACAGAGAGGGACAGAGAGGGACAGAGAGAGAGATACAGAGAGAGAGAGACAGAGAGGGACAGAGAGAGACAGAGAGAGATACAGAGAGGGACAGAGAGATAGATACAGAGAGGGAGATACAGAGAGGGACAGAGAGAGGACAGAGAGAGGAGAGACAGAGAGACAGAGAGGGACAGAGAGAGAGAGATACAGAGAGGGAGAGGGAGAGGGAGAGGAACAGAGAGAGATACAGAGAGGGACAGAGAGACAGAGAGGGACAGAGAGAGAGAGAGAGAGAGAGACAGAGAGAGATACAGAGAGGGACAGAGAGAGAGATACAGAGAGGAACAGAGAGAGAGATACAGAGAGGGACAGAGAGATATACAGAGAGAGATATACAGAGAGGAACAGAGAGAGAGATATAGAGAGGGGCAGAGAGAGAGATACAGAGAGGGAGAGGGACAGAGAGAGAGATACAGAGAGGGACAGAGAGAAAGATACAGAGAGGGACAGAGAGAGAGGTACAGAGAGGGAGATACAGAGAGGGACACAGAGAGAGATACAGATAGGGAGAGGAACAGAGAGAGAGATACAGAGAGGAACAGAGAGAGAGATACAGAGAGGGACAGAGAGAGATACAGAGAGAGATATACAGAGAGGAACAGAGAGAGAGATATAGAGAGGGGCAGAGAGAGAGATACAGAGAGGGAGAGGGAGGGACAGAGAGAGAGATACAGAGAGGGAGATACAGAGAGAGAGATACAGAGAGGGACAGAGAGATAGATACAGAGAGGGAGATACAGAGAGGGACAGAGAGAGAGAGAGATATATATATACAGAGAGGAACAGAGAGAGAGATACAGAGAGGGACAGAGAGTGATACAGAGAGGGACAGAGAGGGACAGAGAGAGAGATACAGAGAGGGAGATACAGAGAGAGAGAGACAGAGAGGGACAGAGAGAGACAGAGAGAGATACAGAGAGGGACAGAGAGATAGATACAGAGAGGGAGAGGAACAGAGAGAGAGATACAGAGAGGGACAGAGAGAGATATAGAGAGGGACAGAGAGAGAGATACAGAGAGGGAGAGGGAGAGGGACAGCGAGAGAGAGACAGAGAGAGAGATACAGAGAGGGACAGAGAGATAGATACAGAGAGGGAGATACAGAGAGGGACAGAGAGAGAGATACAGAGAGGGACAGAGAGAGAGGTACAGAGAGGGACAGAGAGAGAGGTACAGAGAGGGACAGAGAGAGAGGTACAGAGAGGGACAGAGAGAGAGGTACAGAGAGGGACAGAGAGAGAGGTACAGAGAGGGAGAGGGAGAGGGACAGAGAGAGATACAGAGAGGGAGAGGAACAGAGAGAGAGATACAGAGAGGAACAGAGAGAGATATACAGAGAGGGACAGAGAGATATACAGAGAGAGATATACAGAGAGGAACAGAGAGAGAGATATAGAGAGGGACAGAGAGAAAGATACAGAGAGGGACAGAGAGAGAGGTACAGAGAGGGAGACAGAGAGGGACAGAGAGAGAGAGACAGAGAGAGAGGGAGAGGAGAGAGAGGACAGAGAGAGATACAGAGAGGGACAGAGAGACAGAGAGGGACAGAGAGAGAGAGAGAGAGAGAGACAGAGAGTGATACAGAGAGGGACAGAGAGAGAGATACAGAGAGGAACAGAGAGAGAGATACAGAGAGGGACAGAGAGATATACAGAGAGAGATATACAGAGAGGAACAGAGAGAGAGATATAGAGAGGGGCAGAGAGAGAGATACAGAGAGGGAGAGGGACAGAGAGAGAGATACAGAGAGGGACAGAGAGAAAGATACAGAGAGGGACAGAGAGAGAGGTACAGAGAGGGAGATACAGAGAGGGACACAGAGAGAGATACAGATAGGGAGAGGAACAGAGAGAGAGATACAGAGAGGGACAGAGAGATATACAGAGAGAGATATACAGAGAGGAACAGAGAGAGAGATATAGAGAGGGGCAGAGAGAGAGATACAGAGAGGGAGAGGGAGGGACAGAGAGAGAGATACAGAGAGGGAGATACAGAGAGAGAGATACAGAGAGGGACAGAGAGATAGATACAGAGAGGGAGATACAGAGAGGGACAGAGAGAGATATACAGAGAGGAACAGAGAGAGAGATACAGAGAGGGACAGAGAGTGATACAGAGAGGGACAGAGAGGGACAGAGAGAGAGATACAGAGAGGAGATACAGATACAGAGAGACAGAGGGACAGAGAGAGACAGAGAGAGATACAGAGAGGACAGAGAGATAGATACAGAGAGGAGAGGAACAGAGAGAGATACAGAGAGGGACAGAGAGAGAGATACAGAGAGGGACAGAGAGAAATACAGAGAGGGAGAGAGAGGGACAGAGAGGGACAGAGAGAGAGATACAGAGAGGGACAGAGAGATAGAACACAGAGGGAGATATAGAGAGGGACAGAGAGAAAGATACAGAGAGGGACAGAGAGAGAGGTACAGAGAGGGAGAGGGAGAGGGACAGAGAGAGAGATACAGAGAGGGAGAGGAACAGAGAGAAAGATACAGAGAGGAACAGAGAGAGAGATACAGAGAGGGACAGAGAGATATACAGAGAGAGAGATATAGAGAGGGGCAGAGAGAGATACAGAGAGGGGCAGAGAGAGAGATACAGAGAGGGAGAGGGAGAGGGACAGAGAGAGAGATACAGAGAGGGACAGAGAGTGATACAGAGAGGGACAGAGAGGGACAGAGAGAGAGATACAGAGAGGGACAGAGAGAGAGATACAGAGAGAGAGAGACAGAGAGAGACAGAGAGAGATACAGAGAGGGACAGAGAGATAGATACAGAGAGGGAGATACAGAGAGAGGACAGAGAGAGAGAGAGAGAGAGAGAGAGAGAGAGAGAGAGGACAGAACAGAGAGAGAGAGAGATACAGAGAGGGACAGAGAGAGAGAGACAGAGGAGAAACAGAGAGAGAGATACAGAGAGGGACAGAGAGAGAGATAGAGAGGGAGACAGAGAGGAGACAGAGGGACAGAGAGAGAGATACAGAGAGGGACAGAGGAGGGACAGAGAGAGAGACAGAGAGAGGACAGAGAGGGAGATACAGAGAGGGACAGAGAGAGAGATACAGAGAGGGAGGAACAGAGAGAGAGATACAGAGAGGGACAGAGAGAGATACAGAGAGGGACAGAGAGAGATACAGAGAGGGACAGAGAGATACAGAGAGGAGACAGAGAGGGACAGAGAGATACAGAGAGAGAGACAGAGAGGACAGAGAGACAGAGAGATACAGAGAGGGACAGAGAGAGAGATACAGAGAGGAGAGAGAGAGATACAGAGAGGACAGAGAGAGATACAGAGAAATACAGAGAGGGACAGAGAGAGAGGGACAGAGAGAGAGGGACAGAGAGGGACAGAGAGAGAGATACAGAGAGGGACAGAGAGGAGAACAGAGAGGGAGATACAAAGAGAGAGATACAGAGAGGGAGAGGAACAGAGAGGAGATACAGAGAGGAACAGAGAGAGAGATACAGAGAGGACAGAGAGGATATACAGAGAGATATACAGAGAGGAGAGAGATACAGAGAGGGACAGAGAGATACAGAGAGACAGAGAATAGGTACAGAGAGGGAGAGGGAGAACAGAGAGAGAGATACAGAGAGGGAGAGGACAGAGAGAGAGATACAGAGAGGAAGAGAGAGAGAGGGACAGAGAGATACAGAGAGGGAGATAGACAGAGAGGGATACAGAGAGACAGAGAGACAGATACAGAGGGAGATACAGAGGACAGAGAGAGACAGATATACATATAGGGACATATAGAGACAGAGAGACAGAGGAACAGAGAGAGAGATACAGAGAGGGACAGAGAGAGTGATACAGAGAGAGAGAGACAGAGAGGGACAGAGAGATAGATACAGAGAGAGAGACAGAGAGGAGAGACAGAGAGACAGAGAGGACAGAGATAGAGAGGAGACAGAGATACAGAGAGACAGAGAGAGATAGCAGAGAGAGATACAGAGACAGAGAGAGATATACAGAGAGGGAGAGGAGAGACAGAGAGATATACAGAGGGAGATACAGGAGAGAGACAGAGACAGAGAGAGAGATACAGAGAGGGACAGAGACAGAGAGAGGACAGAGAGAGACAGAGAGAGATATACAGAGAGGGACAGAGACAGAGAGACAGATACAGAGAGGGGAGAGGAGAGACAGAGATACAGAGAGGGAGAGAGACAGAGAGAGATACATAGAGGGACAGAGAGATAGATACAGAGAGAGAGAGAGAGAGAGACAGAGAGAGAGATATACAGAGAGGGAGACAGACAGATACAGAGAGGAGAGACAGAGAGATACAGAGAGGACAGAGAGACAGAGAGGACAGAGAGGGACATACAGAGAGGGACAGAGACAGATACATACAGGGAGAGGACAGAGACAGGGGACATAGAGAGAGAGACAGAGAGGGACAGATATACATAGAGGGAGAGAGACAGAGACAGATACATAGAGGAGAGAGACAGAGAGACAGATATACATAGAGGGAGAGAGACAGAGACAGACAGAGAGGAACAGAGACACAGAGAGGGACAGGAGAGACACAGATATACATAGAGGGACAGAGAGAGAGAGACAGATATACAGAGGAGAGACAGAGAGAGACAGATATACATAGAGACAGAGAGACAGAAGAGAGACAGAGATACAGAGAGAGGACAGAGAGAGATACAGACAGAGGGATACAGAGAGGGACAGAGAGAGACAGATATACAGAGAGAGAGAGACAGAGGAACAGAGAGACAGATAGGGACATAGAGGGACAGAGACAGATAGGGACATAGAGGGAGAGAGACAGAGACAGGGACAGAGACATAGAGACAGAGGGACAGAGAGACAGAGAGGACAGGGATACATAGAGGGAGAGAGACAGAGAGGGACAGATAGACAGAGAGGGAGAGAGACAGAGGGACAGATACAGAGAGGGACAGAGAGAGATACAGAGACAGAGAGGGACAGATAGATAGAGGGAGGGACAGAGGACAGATATACAGAGAGAGGGATACAGAGAGAGACAAAGAGGGACAGATATACATAGAGGGGAGAGAGACAGAGACAGATATACATAGAGACAGAGACAGAGACAGATATACACAGACAGAGACAGATATACATAGAGGAGAGAGACAGAGACAGATATACATAGAGACAGAGACAGATATACATAGAGGAGAGAGACAGAGACAGATATACATAGAGGGAGAGAGACAGAGACAGATATACATAGAGAGAGAGACAGAGACAGATATACATAGAGGAGAGAGAGACAGAGACAGATAGAGAGAGACAGATATACATAGAGAGGGAGAGACAGAGACAGATATACATAGAGGAGAGAGACAGAGACAGATATACATAGAGACAGAGAGAGACAGAGACAGATATACATAGAGGAGAGACAGAGACAGATATACATACAGAGACAGACAGAGACAGATACATAGGACAGAGACAGAGACAGATATACATAGAGGAGAGAGACAGAGACAGATATACATAGAGGAGACAGACAGATACAGAGAAGAGAGACAGATATACATAGAGGGAGAGAGACAGAGACAGATATACATAGAGGAGAGAGACAGAGACAGATATACATAGAGGGAGAGAGACAGAGACAGATATACATAGAGGAGAGAGACAGAGACAGATATACATAGAGGGAGAGAGACAGAGAGACAGATATACATAGAGGGAGAGAGACAGAGACAGATATACATAGAGGAGAGAGACAGAGACAGATATACATAGAGGGAGAGAGACAGAGACAGATATACATAGAGGGAGAGAGACAGAGACAGATATACATAGAGAGAGAGACAGAGACAGATATACAGAGAGACAGATATACATAGAGGAGAGACAGAGACAGATATATACATAGAGGAGAGAGACAGAGACAGATATACATAGAAGGAGACAGAGAGAGACAGAGAGAGACAGATATACATAGAGGGAGAGAGACAGAGACAGATATATACATAGAGGGAGAGAGACAGAGACAGATATACATAGAGGAGAGAGACAGAGACAGATATACATAGAGGAGAGAGACAGAGACAGATATACATAGAGGAGAGAGACAGAGACAGATATACATAGAGGGAGAGAGACAGAGACATATATACAGGGAGAGAGACAGAGACAGATATACATAGAGGGAGACAGACAGAGACAGATATACATAGAGGGAGAGACAGAGACAGATATACAGAGACAGACAGATATACAGAGAGGAGAGAGACATACAGATATACATAGAGGGAGAGAGACAGAGACAGATATACATAGAGGAGAGAGACAGAGACAGATATACATAGAGTAGAGAGACAGAGACAGATATACATAGAGACAGAGAGACAGAGACAGATATACATAGAGACAGAGAGACAGATATACATAGAGGAGAGAGACAGAGACAGATATACATAGAGGGAGAGAGACAGAGACAGATATACATAGAGACAGAGAGACAGATATACATAGAGGAGAGAGACAGAGACAGATATACATAGAGAGACAGATATACATAGAGGGAGAGACAGAGACAGATATACATAGAGGGAGAGAGACAGAGACAGATATACATAGAGGGAGAGAGACAGAGACAGATATACATAGAGACAGAGACAGATATACATAGAGGGAGAGACAGAGACAGATATACATAGAGGGAGAGAGACAGAGACAGATATACATAGAGGGAGAGAGACAGAGACAGATATACATAGAGAGAGAGAGACAGATATACATAGAGGGAGAGAGACAGAGACAGATATACATAGAGGAGAGAGACAGAGACAGATATACATAGAGGGAGAGAGACAGAGACAGATAGAGACAGATAGACAGGGACAGATATACATAGAGACAGAGAGACAGAGACAGATATATAGAGGGAGAGAGACAGAGACAGATATACATAGAGGAGAGAGACAGAGACAGATATACATAGAGGGAGAGAGACAGAGAGACAGATATACATAGAGGGGAGAGACAGAGACAGATATACATAGAGGAGAGAGACAGAGACAGATATACATAGAGGGAGAGAGACAGAGACATATATACATAGAGACAGAGAGACAGACATATACATAGATCAAGAGGGACAGAGACAGATATACATACGAGGAGAGAGACAGAGACAGATATACATAGAGACAGAGAGATATATAGAGACAGAGACAGATATACATAGAGACAGAGAGACAGATATACATAGAGGAGAGAGACAGAGACAGATATACATAGAGGAGAGAGACAGAGACAGATATACATAGAGGAGAGAGACAGAGACAGATATACATAGAGGAAGAGAGACAGACAGACAGAGACAGATATACATAGAGACAGACACAGAGAGACAGAGAGAGACAGATATACATAGAGACAGAGACAGATATACATAGAGAGAGACAGAGACAGATATACATAGAGGGAGAGAGACAGAGACAGATATACATAGAGGGAGAGAGACAGAGACAGATATACATAGAGACAGAGAGACAGATATACATAGAGGAGAGAGACAGAGACAGATATACATAGAGGGAGAGAGACAGAGACAGATATACATAGAGGGAGAGAGACAGAGACAGATATACATAGAGGGAGAGAGACAGAGACAGATATACATAGAGGGAGAGAGACAGAGACAGATATACATAGAGAGAGAGACAGAGACAGATATACATAGAGAGAGACAGAGAGACAGATATACATAGAGGGAGAGAGACAGAGACAGATATACATAGAGACAGAGAGACAGATATACATAGAGAGAGACAGAGACAGATATACATAGAGAGAGACAGAGAGAGACAGAGACAGATATACATAGAGGAGAGAGACAGAGACAGATATACATAGATAGAGACAGATATACATAGAGGAGAGAGACAGAGACAGATATACACAGAAGGAGAGAGACAGAGACAGATACAGACATAGAGGAGAGAGACAGAGATATTACAGAGATACATAGAGGGAGAGACAGATATACATAGAGGGAGAGACAGAGACAGATATACATAGAGGGAGAGATACAGAGACAGATATACATAGAGGAGAGAGAGACAGAGACAGAGATACATAGAGGGACAGAGACAGAGATACATAGAGGGAGAGAGACAGAGACACACATACATAGAGGGAGAGAGACAGACAGATATACATAGAGGGGACAGATTACACAGAGACAGAGACAGATACACAGAGGGGACATACACAGAGACAGAGACAGATATACAGAGGGGGAGACAGAGACAGACAGACAGATATACATAGAGGGAGAGACAGAGACAGATATACATAGAGGGAGAGAGACAGAGACAGATATACATAGAAGAGACAGACAGAGACAGATATACATAGAGGGAGAGACAGAGACAGATACTATTGAGAGACACAGAGACAGATATACACATAGTAGCATTATATATCATATATCATGACACACAGTAGTGTTATATTATCATGACATAGCACACACAGAGTATCGCATACATCACAGAGTGACATATCGTATACATCATGACACACACAGATGTTATTATATATCACATATCAGACATACACACAGAGCATATATATTCACATCACTACATCACATATGCATATCACATATCACGCACACACAGATGGAGCAGCACATATATCAAGATACATACACAGAGGATAGACATAGAGCACAGATGCACACAGTATCACATATCACAGACACACACAGACATGCACATATATCAGAGACACATACACAGACATCAGAGCATATACGCACACACACAGATGTATATACATACAGCATAGATCACAGATACGTATAGTAGCATATCACACATCAAGACGACACACATAGGACATGAGTCACATATCAGACACACACAGACATCACATAGTATCAAGACACACACAGATATTTATTATCATATACGCATACACACAGATGTACATCAAGCATATCGACAGACACACACAGATATTATATGACAGACACACATGAGTGACATATATCATATATACACAGACACAGCAGACATATACATATCAGACATACACAGAGACATATATCACATATCATGACACACACAGATGAGACATATCACACACGCATTACATCACAGATGTATATCATACACAGCATATCAAGACATACATACATTATACATATATCAGCACACACACAGAGGACATATCACATACGACACACACAGAGACATCGTACATCAGACATACACAGATGACATATATTAACATATATCAGAGACACACAGATGATTATTACATATACTGACACATACACAGACACATAGATACACAGCACACACAGAGAGCACATACTATCACAGAATGACAGTCACAGATATATATCGACAGACACATACACAGAGGAGAGAGACAGAGACAGATATACACACAGAGGAGACACAGAGACAGACATATATAGAGGACGAGACAGACACAGACATACACAGAATGACATATATCACATATCATTACACACACAGAGACATATATCATATATCAGCACACAACACAGAGAGCATATACAACATATATCAAGATACACACAGAGTGACATATCGATACACAGACATCACACATATACATCATATATGTGACATACACAGAGTATCACATAACACATCACATAGAGAGATGACAGATATCATTACACACACAGACATGATATATACAGAGTGACAGATATACACAGAGAGAGATGAGACAGAGACAGATATACATAGAGACAGAGAG
The DNA here is from genome assembly GCF_023373465.1 of Oncorhynchus keta. Lineage (NCBI taxonomy): Eukaryota > Metazoa > Chordata > Actinopteri > Salmoniformes > Salmonidae > Oncorhynchus > Oncorhynchus keta. The sequence goes on along the minus strand of NC_068454.1, from coordinate 67,449,541 downwards.
ACAGATATACATAGAGGAGAGCAGAGACAGACATACATAGAGGAGAGAGACAGAGACAGATATACATAGAGGACAGATACAGAGACAGATACACAGAGGATGATATCAGATACGCAGTATACATAGCGTAGACACACAGAGACAGACATACATCAGCAGGATAGAGCATCAGATATCATATACATACACACAGATGGAGAGACAAGACATCATACACACTAGTACATATCATATATCAGACACACATAGAGGAGAGAGACAGAGACAGATATACACACAGATGAGAGATACATGATATATCATACATAGATGTACAGATACAAGATTACACACAGATTACTATATATTATATGATATCAAGATTACAGATGACATATATTATCAGACATACACAGAGGACAGTAGACAGACATATTACACTAGAGGAGAGAGACAGAGACAGATTACATAGAGGAGAGAGACAGAGACAGACATACACAGAGGACATACATTAGACAGATATACATAGAGTGACATATCAAGACACAAGACATACACAGAGTGACATATCAAGACATGACATAGCCACAGAGTATATCACATATATCGCAGACACACACAGATGATACATCATACATCATGACACACACAGATGACAGTACATATGCACATACACACACGTATGATCATATATGACACACATCGCACACAGATGATATATCATCATATCAATGCACACGACATCAGATGACATGCATCACATACAAGACACACACAGATGACATACATCACAGATACGACACACAGTATATCACATATATCGAGATCGCACACAGATGACATACATCACACACAGACACAGAGTGATACATATATCACATATCAGCACACACACAGATGATATATCAGCATATCAAGACACACACACAGACATATATCGCATCACAGACACACACAGACATCACACAGCACACAACACAGACATATATGTATCGACATACACAGATGAGCTATCATATATCAAGACAGACACACACAGAGTCATATATCATCACATCAAGACACACACAGATGTTACATATCACATGACACACACAGATGACATCATATTACATATCGCACACACACAGAGACGATCATGACATCAGACATACACATGACATCGAGACACACATAAGACACATGCACATAGAGACAGAGAGAGATACACAGAGGAGAGACAGAGACAGACACATAGAGGAGAGAGACAGAGACAGACATACATAGAGACAGACAGATACATAGAGGAGAGAGACAGACACAGAGATACATAGAGGGAGAGATACAGAGACATGAGATACATAGAGGAGATAGATATAGAGACAGAGATACACAGAGGGAGAGAGACAAGACAGAGATACATAGAGGAGAGATGACAGACATACAGGAGAGAGACAGAGACAGAGATACATAGAGTGAGAGACAGAGACAGACACAGAGAGATACAGACATACACAGAGTATATAATAGGACAGATAGAAGGGAGAGAGAGACAGATATATAGACATATAGAGAGACAGAGACAGAGACAGATTATATATATTTATGAGAGAGAGGCAGAGACACGGAGAGAGATAGAGATCACATACACATTACATATTATCACATATATCACATCAATATATTACACGCATCACATATAGATACACAGAGTTTATATATATCAATGTATATACATACGACACACAGAGTGATATATATAAGACACACAGATAGGAGCATCATATATCGCACACACAGAGTGACAATCACATATCCACAGACAGACAAGATACATCATAAGATATTACACAGATACAGACAGACAGAGAGATACATAGAGGAGAGAGACAGAGACACAGATATACATAGAGGAGAGACAGAGACAGATATACATAGAGGATGCAGAGAGACAGAGACAGAGATACATAGAGGGAGAGACAGAGACAGATATACACAGAGGAGAGAGACAGACAGAGAGAGATAGAGGAGAGAGGAGACAGATATTACAGAGGGGAGAGACAGAGAATAAGATATACATAGAGATATATATACAGATACAGATATATACAGAGGAGAGAGACAGCATATACATAGATTACAGTCACAGCATTACTATTAGATATGATATATCATCAGATGACGCACACACAGATGTGAGACATACAGATATACAATGACATTACCATAGACGTCTATATGAAGATTACATACAGATTTATTACATCAAGACATCAGACACACATAGTGGATATGTTACATAGTAATGTCAAGATTACACATTATTTATTGATCATCAGCATACAGATACACACAGATATATATATATCATATATTATCAAGACAACACGTGATATTATACATCACACACGAGGATCGACAGATGAGCACAGATACATATCAGACACACACAGGTATATATTATATATACAACGCACTACAGTATATCTATTATATACACACACATACAGATGACATCACGAGACAAGATACACATATACAGATTACATATACAAGACATCATGACACAGACGCGACATACAGCATATTAAGACACATCATTGATGTATATGAGACAGAGACACGACATATCACAGATATCAAGACACACACAGATGATACGATCACATACAGACATAAGATATACTATTATACATATCAGAGACAGCACACAGATGACATACATAGCATAGCAGACACAGTATGACATATATTACACACGATGAAGATATAATATATTATATTGATTACTACACATACAGAAGATAGACAGACATCAAGACATACACAGAGGACATATACAGAGACACATACACACAGAGTGACATATATCATACATCAAGACACAGGACACAGATGACAGATATACATACAGAGGACATATATACATATACACAGAGACACAGCACATACGACAGAGATACAGACACATACATGATATATCAGACACACACAGAGCGAGATACATCATATGACAGTACACACACACAGATTGATAATATCAGATATCAGACATACCACAGATACATATATTATATATCAAGACATACGCAGCATATGATGCATATATATCACGCAGACACATACAGCAGATATATATCAGATATCATAGACAGACACACACAGATGATGACATAGATCGCTACATCAAGATACACGACACAGTATATATACATCAGAGACGACACACACAGATACGTACACAGAGTGACATATATCATAGACAGACACACACAGATGACATATGAGTACATCAGACACACACAGAGTGATATTACATCACATATACATGACACACACAGATGACATATCATTTATCACACGCATTACACACAGATGACATATATCATATATCAGACACACACAGAGTGACATATATCATATCAGACACACACAGTATACATATCATATATCACACACACAGATGAGCATAACATGACATCAAGATACACAGATGATATATCATACATCAGACACACACAGACATCATAGCATATCAGACATACACAGAGTATAGTCAGAGACATACATACATCAGAGACACAGACAGACATACATAGAGGAGCACAGAGACAGATATACACAGAGAGATGAGACAGAGACAGACATACATAGAGAGACAGAGACAGAGACAGACATACAGAGAGACAGAGACAGATATACATAGAGCAAGATAGACAGTAGACAGATATACATATATGATGACAGCATCACATATCAATACATACACAGATATCACATACATCAAGATCACACAGATATTATTACACGTTACACGCACACACACAGATGTGACATATATCACATCAAGATTACACACACACATCGAGATACATCAAGACACACACACAGCATGACATACATCAAGCATACTGACACACACAGATTATATATCATCATATATCATGACACACACAGATGATATATATCACGATATCAGACACACACAGATGACATCACATATCATAGACACACATATATATGACATATCACATATCAATGACATCACTATTACATACACACGACGATACATACGCACATCATAGACATACATACATGATATTATCATCATACATATGACATACATAGCATATACACATACATGGAGAGATGACAAATATCATTACATACATCAGATACAAGATTACAGAGACACAGATATATATATGACATATCACTTATTACATTCAAGAGACAACACAGAGAGACATGGATATATATATATCAAGACACACACAGACATCGCATCACATCAAGATTATTATCACATATATATATATCAAGACACACAAGAGGAGACAGACATCAGACAGATATCATAGAGGAGAGACAGAGACAGATATAAAGAGGAGAGAGACAGAGACAGACATACATAGAGGAGAGAGACAGAGACAGAGATACATAGAGGAGAGAGACAGAGACAGATATACATAGAGGAGACAGACAGAGACAGATATACATAGAGAGACAGAGACAGATATACATAGAGGGACAGAGACAGAGACAGATACATACAGGAGAGAGACAGAGACAGATATACAGAGGAGCAGAGACAGAGACAGATACATAGAGACAGAGAGACAGATATACATAGAGGAGAGAGACAGAGACAGATATACATAGAGGACAGATATAGATATACAGAGAGAGAGACAGATATACATAGAGAGAGAGACAGAGACAGACATACTACAGATGAGACATATATCACATATGACATATGTATATCACATACATACATCGAGACACACACAGACATCAGCATATCATAGACATATTATTATACATGCATACAGACACACAGAGGACATGACATATATCAAGATACACACAGAGTGACATATCAAGACACAAGACACACACAGAGTGACATATATATATGACAAGACACACACAGATGTATATACACAGACATCAGATAGAGACAGACATGATACACATAGAGAGAGACAGAGACAGATATACATAGAGAGAGAGACAGACATCAGACATACATAGAGGAGAGAGACAGAGACAGATATACATAGAGGCAGAGAGACAGAGACAGATATACATAGAGAGAGAGAGACAGAGACAGATATACATAGAGGGAGAGACAGAGACAAGATATACATAGAGGAGAGAGACAGAGAGACAGATATACATAGAGACAGAGACAGATATACATAGAGGAGAGAGACAGAGACAGATATACATAGAGGAGGAGAGAGACAGAGACATGGAGGGAGAGAGGACACAGAGGAGAGAGACAAGAGACATTAGATATACATGCCAGAGGAGAGAGACAGAGAGACAGACATACATAGAGGAGAGAGACAGAGACAAGATATACATAGAGGAGAGAGACAGAGACAGATATACATAGAGGGAGAGAGACAGAGACATATATACATTAGAGGAGAGAGACAGAGACAGATATACATAGAGGGAGAGAGACAGAGAGACATATATACATAGAGAGAGACAGAGACAGATATACATAGAGGAGAGAGTAATCGACACACACAGAGACATATTAATATATCATCAATATCAAGAGGACTATCATCGGCATATCGCATACACACACAGATCAGCGACATATCATGATATCAAGATTAGAGACAGAGACATATACACAGAGCACATACAGAGACATCACATGCATATACACATCATGACACACACAGATATGACATATTATCATTCATCACATACAGCATACATAGATGACAGATATACACACACAGATACGACAGATGACATACATGCACATCGAGACACACAGAGAGATGATTATCATACGATACATAGACACACAGAGATAGACATATCAAGTACATAGATCAGAGACAGACACAGATATATGAGAGACACAGACAGATATACATAGAGCAGAGACAGAGAGACAGATATACATAGAGGAGAGAGACAGAGACAGATATACATAGAGGAGAGACAGAGACAGACACACACAGAGGATGACAGATATATCACAGTATTAGACACAGAGACAGATTACACACATGAGACAGTACATATCAGATAGACAGATACAGACATGAGTGATATACAGACAGATACACATAGAGGAGAGACACAGAGTGACAGATACACATATTAGAGACAGAGATACATATGACACCTACATAAAATATCAAGATTATTTTTACACACATACATTGGTTTCCATGGAGATAGGAGACATATTTACATGATATACGACAGATGATGTGAGAGACAGAGACAGATATTTTTACATAGAGGAGAGAGACAGAGACAGATATACATAGAGGGAGAGAGATGCAGAGACAGATATACACAGAGGAGAGAGACACGCCATGACAGATATATATAGATATATATATCATATACATATATATATATATATATCACAGACACATAAGAGTGACAGAGACAGATATCATGGAGCATATCACAGACATACATAGAGGAGAGAGACAGAGACAGATATACATAGAGGAGAGACAGAGACAGATATACATAGAGGAGAGAGACAGAGACAGAGATACATAGGAGAGAGACAGAGACAGATATACATAGAGGGAGAGAGACAGACACAGAGATACATAGAGGGAGAGAGACAGAGACAGAGATACATAGAGGACAGACAGAGACGATATATCAAGATTACGGGCCACAGAGTGACATATATATCAGACACATTACACACACAGAGGACATATATCAGAGACAGATACACATAGAGGAGAGAGACAGAGACAGATATACATAGAGACAGAGAGACAGATATACATAGAGGAGAGACAGAGACAGACATACACAGACGATCAGATATATCAAGACACACAGATTACATTAAGAGACATCAAGACATACACACGACGAGAGACAGTAGACAAGATTACACACAGAGAGACATATTATATTATCATGACATACACAGAGGAGACAGAGGACAGACATACATAGAGTATACATTTATACGAGATACAATAATAGAGCAGAGACAATACAGAGGAGCATATATCATGAGCACAGACATACACAGAGGAGACAGACACAGAGGAGACAGACACAGATGGCACACAGAGGGAGAGAGACAGATACATAGAGGGAGCAGAGACAGAGACAGATGCTTACACAGGATGTATATACAGATACACATATTATCAGACACAGACACAGATGACATATTAAGTACACGTGACATGCACACAGAGTTATTATCACATATATATCAAGACTACACACAGTAGTGACAGAGTACAGAGACAGACATACACAGAGCATGACATATATATATACATGAGACACACAGAGATATATCAGAGACAGATGACAGAGACAGACAGTATCAGATATACACAGCATTGAGAGAGACATACATATCATGATTACACACAGATGACAGACATTAATCATATGACACACACAGATGACATATTATGCACATACAAGACACAGACACAGATATGACATATACGAGAGACATATACAGATTACACACAGATGCATATATATATCAGAGACACACAGCATATACACAGACGACACAGAGCATCGCATACACAGCATACATCAAGACTACATCACAGAGTGACATTATCATATATATCGATGACACACAGAGTGTATATATATCAGATATCAAGACACACACAGAGTGATATATATACATACACACACACACACAGAGTGACATATCACCATATCGCACACACACAGATGACATACAGCACACATCACAGATTACACACAGATACAGATTTATTATTATCACGTACACAGACACACACAGATGACTATATATCAGATACACACACAGCACAGATCATACAGTATATATCAGACACACAGAGTGACATATACGACAGACACACACAGACATCATATCAAGACACACACAGATGATACATCAGCATATCACACACAGCATAGGCATATACATCGTACATCACAGACACAACACAGATATCATTATACACACAGACACAGATGACATCACATATCATTATCACACACACAGCATATCACATATACATATCAAGACACACACATGATATCACTATTATATCAAGCACATCAAGATTACATACACAGACATATCAGCATATATCATGACATACGAGCACAGAGACAGACATCAGTATATCATAGACATGAGATACATTTGGGCGTACATATACAGAGCGATATATATCAAGTATGCATATATACAGAGGAGAGAGACAGAGACAGATATACATAGAGGATAGAGATATAGACAGATATACATAGAGGGAGAGAGACAGAGACAGATATAGATAGAGGAGAGAGACAGATATACATAGAGGAGAGAGACAGAGACAGATATACATAGAGGGAGGAGACAGAGACAGATATACATAGAGGGAGAGACAGAGACAGAGACAGAGAGATACACATAGAGAGACAGAGGACAGAGAGAGAAGAGGGAGAGAAGGAGAGAGAAAGACATAGAGGGGCAGAGACAGAGACAGATACATACATAGATGGTTTGAGACACATCAATCTACATACATAGAGACATATATATATTACACGACAGATATACATAGAGGGAGAGACAGATACACACAGAGGAGATATATATATACATACATAGAGACAGAGAGACAGATTATATAGAGGGAGAGAGATTAGATATACATACAGGGAGAGAGACAGAGACAGATATACATAGAGACAGAGAGACAGATATACATAGAGGGAGAGAGACAGAGACAGATATACATAGAGGGAGAGAGACAGAGACAGATATACATAGAGGGAGAGAGACAGAGACAGATATACATAGAGGGAGAGAGACAGAGAAAGATATACATAGAGGGAGAGAGACAGAGACAGATATACATAGAGACAGAGAGAGATATACATAGAGACAGAGATACATAGAGGGAGAGAGACAGATATACATAGAGGGAGAGAGACAGAGACAGATATACATAGAGACAGAGACAGATATACATAGAGACAGAGACAGATATACATAGAGACAGAGACAGATATACATAGAGACAGAGAGACAGATATACATAGAGGGAGAGAGACAGAGACAGATATACATAGAGGGAGAGAGACAGAGACAGATATACAGGAGAGAGAGATATACATAGAGACAGAGACAGATATACATAGAGGAGAGAGACAGATACAGATATGCTACAGATAGAGGGAGAGAGACAGAGACAGATATACATAGAGACAGAGAGAGACAGAGACAGATATACATAGAAGGAGACAGAGAGACAGAGACAGATATACATAGAGACAGAGACAGATATACATAGAGAAAGAGACAGATATACACAGAGACACAGAGACAGATATACATAGAGACAGAGACAGATACACATGATGGAGAGACAGCATATCAAGATTACGCTGAGACATTTACATCACACACACAGAGTGACATCGCATGCCAAGATTACTGTCATTGCAAATGACATATCAGCATATCAAGATTACACACAGAGGCGACAGACAGACATCAACACAGAGGAGACATCACATATCAAGACACACACAGATGTGAAGAGCATCAAGATACACACAGATGAGACATCACACATCAAGATTACACACAGAGGAGCAGATATCAGAGACAGACATACACAGATGACACACGAGTGACACATCATTACACTACATGATCAAGACATACACAGAGTGACGTATGAGACAGACTACATACATGCACATAGAGTAGATGCAGACGAAGACAGACATACATAGAGAGACAGAGACATAGAGGAGGACAGAGACAGATATACATAGAGGAGAGACAGAGACAGTATACAGAGGAGAGAGCAGAGACAGACAGAGGCAGACAGAGACAGATTCACACATAGAATATTACACATGAGGAGATGAGACAGAGACAGATATACATTAGATGCAACAGATATCGAGTATACAGATATACATAGAGGGAGAGAGACAGAGACAGATATACATAGAGGAGAGAGACAGAGACAGAGATACATAGAGGCAGAGAGACAGAGACAGATATACATAGAGGAGAGAGACAGAGACAGACATACATAGAGTATGAGAGAGCAGAGACAGAGATACATAGAGGGAGAGCAGAGAGACAGAGGGAGATGTACACATAGAGGAGAGAGACAGACATGATATACATAGATGGAGATCATATATATGATATACACATGGATGAGACATTATCCATATAGCACACACACAGAGTGATATTATGACATCGATTACGCATGATAAGAGACACTATGACGACATACATAGAGGACAGACAGAGACATGCATGCGACAGAGAGAGACGACACACAGATGGAGGACGAGATACACAGAGACAGAGACAGACATACACATAGGAGAGACAGAGACAGATACACATTAGAGGGAGACAGAGTACAGATATGACACAGAGGATATGAGACAGATGACATCACATACATAGATAGTATCAGCATATCAAGATTACAACACAGATGTGCTACATATCATATACATCACACATTACACACAGAGGACATATGTACATATCACGACACACACAGATACACGACATCACACAGAGACGATACATAGCATATATCAAGACTACACACAGAGGGCAGAGAGATCAGACGACAGATATACATAGATGAGAGATACAGAGACAGACATACATAGAAGGAGAGAGACAGAGACAGATATACATAGAGAGAGATACAGAGACAGATATACATAGAAGGACAGAGACAGAGACAGATATACATAGAAATTTATATATATTTATAGACAGATATACATAGAATTTATTATCATACATTATGATTACCACAAACACAGAAATGATATATATCATATATATCTACGACACACAGAATGATATTATCACATCGAGACACAACATGAGTGGCATGAGACACAGAGACAGACACACACAGAAACGTATATATAACATATCAAGATTACACACAGAAAATATATATACGATATCAAGACACACAGAAATGATATATTTATATATCAGACATGACATAGAACAGAGAGACAGAGCAGAGACAGACATACATAGAGGAGAGACACAGAGACAGATACATAGAATAGAAAGAGAGACAGAGACAGATATTACAGAGGGAGAGGATACAGAGACAGATATACATAGAAGGAGAGATTTGTAGATTTCATAGATGGAGAGATACAGAGACAGATATTAGAA
>NC_068454.1:67435544-67438277 GCF_023373465.1 Oncorhynchus keta | reverse complement strand
GAGACAGAGAGATACACATAGAGAGAGAGAAGGGGAGAGAGAGAAGGGAGAGAGACAAGGGAAAGAGAGAGTGAGAGACACGGGAGAGAGATAGAGAGAGATAAGGGAGAGAGAGAGAAGGGAGAGAGAGACAGACAGAAGGGGGAGAGAGAGAGAGACAAGGAGAGAGAGAGAGAGAGATAAGGGAGAGAGAGAAGGGAGAGAGAGAGAGAGAGATATACATAGAGGGAGAGAGACAGAGACAGAGACAGATATACATAGAGGGAGAGACAGATACAGATATACATAGAGGGAGAGACATAGAGGGAGAGACAGAGACAGGTATACATGGCAGGACAGAGACAGAGACAGATATACATAGAGGGGCAGAGACAGAGACAGATATACATAGAGGGGCAGAGACAGAGACAGATATACATAGCGGGACAGAGACAGAGACAGATATACATAGAGGGACAGAGACAGAGACAGATATACATAGAGGGACAGAGACAGAGACAGATATACATAGAGGGAGAGACAGAGACAGATATACATAGAGGGACAGAGACAGAGACAGATATACATAGAGGGACAGAGACAGAGACAGATATACATAGAGGACAGAGACAGATATACATAGAGGGACAGAGACAGATATACATAGAGGGACAGAGACAGATATACATAGAGGGAGAGAGACAGAGACAGATATACATAGAAGGAGAGAGACAGATATACATAGAGGGAGAGAGACAGAGACAGAGATACATAGAGGGAGAGAGTGACATGGGAGAGACAGAGAGAGAAAAGGGAGAGAGAGAGAGAAGCAGTGTTGTGGGTGACATCTAAATCAATCCGCTGCTCTTAGGTACATTCTGTGAATCATAAATAAAAGATTCAACCCAGAACACAGAGATACAGCATCATTTCCCACATTGTTAATGTCCTGTCAGACTGCCCTGACTGTGTCCAGGTTTGGTTCTGTGTACCATGCTGTTCAAAGAGTTGGAAAGTCTTACCAGTCACGTGAATGGGGAGTCAAACCATGTTGGTCTACAGACGACCACTGCAGGGTTCTCAACCACTACTGCTCTAACTACCATCTTAATAGTCCAGTATATATCCTGTTAATACTACAATTCTAGAAATGTGGAACCCATTTATTTGAGTATCTATGACTGCCATGTGGGTATTATTAAAAGAACTATGAGAATGCAGGTCACCTTTGTTGCAGTAATACTCCATGTCCTCACAGCTCATGTTCTCTGACTCAAACTCTGCTGAGAAGTCCTCTGTGGAGAACTCATCTTTGGCCATGAGCTCGTTCTCCTCCGACACACACTCCTCCTCTTCCCCCAGGGTGCCATCCTCTAGGGGACCTGGACACACGCGCACACACACACACACACACGCACACACACACACACACACACACACACACACACACACACACACACACACACACACACACACACACACACAGTTATTTGATATATACTGTTTAGACATACTGTATAAGACAAAATTTTACAAAACTGAATGTTCTTCGCCAGTTAAACACATAACTACTCCATCTAAACTAGGCATTGAAGAAGTGCATTGTGGATGTTACGCACATGAAAGCAACCTGACTTGTAAAATAAATTACAGGTACCGACTGAACCAACCCTCTGAGAGAGAGAAAGAATAAAAGTTCCTCTGTGACTTTCACTCGAGCATCAGCATGGGAGGTCTGAAGAAAATACTTGTATTAATTTGTTAGCCTTATCAGAAGGTACAATGTTGATTTCCCATTTACAATTCCTGCCCCCAGGTAACACACCAGAGCAATCGTAAAGGAGACATTTTTTCTGTGTGATTAATTTTCTCCCTCTGTGTGCAATAAAATCTAAATGATTTCAGAGTTTTGGCTTGTAGCTGTACATCTCTTCTGGTATTTGCATATTACCATTTTGCTTCAATAAATTGGTGCTGATGGAATTACAGTACAGCAGTCTGATTTGTATTAGTTCAGAAAACATTTCGCCCTGCATATGAATGCTATTAAAATAATACATTTTACACACCTCTCCTCCTCCCCCCCCAAAATATCTCTAATGTCCCCAGGAAATTAGCATAGCAAAAAATGACTGAATTGATCAACTTTAAGGTTAGTTTGCATTTGAAAAATACACTCTTGCCAGTCCCGCTGAAACCTGCATCATTCTCCTAACTTTTTTTCTCTCCCCTTAAACTTAGAGTAAATAATCATTTCAAACGTGGCGTTGTCAGCGGCTGGTAGATACAAACGTTAATCTCTTTCAGTCTGTCACACTTGAGCTTCACTGCAGCCTCTCTATCAGGTGCCATATTGGAGTCTCTGACAGACAGAAAGCTACATACGTACACTACCCTGATATCCTCTCAGCACCCTCCTATGTGTTTGTGCCATTGTAGCAGGGACTAGATCCCCACAGCTTTTAATAAAGCAATAATTTGGTTTTAAAAAACTGGTGTGCCTCTCCTGTTTCCCTTTCTTCCCGCGCGGAGCTTCATAAAAGACCCCCTGATCTCCACAAACTGCTTGCTCTTTTCATTAGGTTTCTAAATGACTCCTTTGTAGCAGGCTACATCTGCAGGAGCCCTGGACATGAAACAAATTAGCACACACATCTCTAATAGACACACAGAGAGACACAGAGAGAGAGAGACACAGATAGAGAGAGAGAGAGAGAGAGAGAGAGAGAGAGAGAGAGAGAGAGAGAGAGACAG
>NC_068454.1:67423044-67430544 GCF_023373465.1 Oncorhynchus keta | reverse complement strand
TACACCTTACACACACTAATTAATAAACACCATCACACTACTGACCATATATACACCTTACACACACTAATTAATAAACACCATCGCACTACTGACCATATATACACCTTACACACACTAATTAATAACCACCATCGCACTACTGACCACACACACTAATTAATAAACACCATCACACTACTGACCATATATACACCTTACACACACTAATTAATAAACACCATCGCACTACTGACCATATATACACCTTACACACACTAATTAATAAACACCATCACACTACTGACCATATATACATCTTACACACACTAATTAATAAACACCATCACACTACTGACCATATATACACCTTACACACACTAATTAATAAACACCATCACACTACTGACCATATATACATACACCTTACACACACTAATTAATAACCACCATCACACTACTGACCATATATACACCTTACACACACTAATTAATAAACACGTCCACCAAAAAAAGAGGGCAAAATCTTTGCTTCCTTTATTGACTTTAAAAAAGCATTTGATTCGATTTGGCACGAAGGGCTATTCTACAACATTCTCCAAAGTGTGCTTGGTGGTAAGGTATATGACTTCATAAAATGTATGTACACAGAAAACAAGTGTGCAATAAAAATCAAAAACCAAAGAACAGAATTATTTTCACAATGTCGAGGTGTGAGACAAGGCTGCAGTTTGAGTCCAAATCTTTTCAACATTTATATCAATGAATTAGCAGACATGTATGACCATTCTCCAGCCCCAGGACTCACACTATTTGACACAGAGGTGAAATACCTGCTACATGCTGATGACTTGGTACTTCTATCACCAACCAAAGAAGGTCTTCAACAAAACATTAATATTCTGGAGCAATATTGCCATAATTGGGCCCTGGCAGTAAATTTCCAAAAAACTAAAATCATGATTTTCCAAAAAAAATGAGATGACAGAAACACAAATGTAAATTCACCCTGAACTACACCTTAATTGAACACACAAAAAATTACACCAACCTTGGTCTGACCATATCTGCTTCGGGAAACTTTAATATGGCAGTGAATGCACTCAAAGAAAAAGCCCGCAGAGCAATGTATGCAATAAAAATGAAATTATTCAAAATCAACATCCCAATTAAAATTTGGACTAAAATATTTGACAGTGTAATCCTACCAATAGCACTTTATGGAAGTGAGGTTTGGGGGCCACTCAAAAAACTGGATTTTAAAATGTGGGACAAACATCCAATTGAAGCCCTACATGCAGAATTCTGTCGGAAAAATCCTACAAGTCCAGAGAAATACACCAACTAATGCATGTAGGGCAGAATTATGCCGTTTTCCAGTAATAATGAAAACACAGAAAAGATCATTAAAATTTTGGCTACATCTAAATTCAAGTCCAAATTCGAGTCTGCAATTTAAAGCACTTCAAGCCCAAGAGCTGAGCCCAGGAACGAGCCCTCTCAGTCAGCTGGTGTTGGACCTCACCAACCAAGCTGACACCAGCACTGCTTCAAAAGAAAGAATTCCAATAAGCAAAATAATGAACCAATCAAAGGAATCATATTTACAATACTGGAAAAACGAATCAAAATCCCAAAGCCGACTAAATTACTATCTGACCCTAAACAGAGATTATGAATTGGCTGATTATCTCTACTGTCAGAGATACGAAGCAGAGACAGATCCTTACCAAGTACAGGCTGAGTGATCACCGATTGGCAATAGAAACCGGCAGACATAAAAAGACATGGCTACCCAAAGAGGAGCGTGTATGTGGTCACTGCATGACAGGGGAGGTAGAGACGGAGATGCACTTTCTCCTTTACTGTGATAAATATTCCTCACAAAGAGATTCATTATTCACAGAAATGACTACATATATTCCACATTTTTACAAATTGAACCCAGAGGAAAAACTAAGAATACTCATGGGCGAAGGAGCAATGGCTCCTCTTGCAGCCAAATATGTATTTTCCTGCCATAGCCTGAGGGACACTGAATAATAACATCTGCATAGTAACAGTAACTTACTTATTATTACTATTATTGTTATGACTATAATTATTAATGTTTATCATTCCAAATATGGGTGGTAATGGTAGTGATAACAGTTTAGTGATGGTAGTAGTAGTCGTAGTAATGATGATTGTAGTTGTTGTACTGATATAAAGAAGATGACCGTTATTTAGTTATATATTAGTTATAGTTTCATTTTCCATAATTTGATTTTATATTTATTACATTTCTACTATTGACTGTTACCATTTGATTGTTATTCTTTTTGTATTTAATTTTGTATTATTATTTACCACCATTTTATGTTATTATTTGCTATGAATTATCATTTTGTTACAATGTATATTGTATACATTGTTGCTTTGGCAATAATGACACAATGTTTTTCATGCCAATAAAGCAGCTTGAATTTGAATTTGAGAGAGAGAGAGGCTGACAGAGAGAGAGAGAGGCTGACAGAGAGAGAGAGAGAGAGAGAGAGAGGCTGACAGAGAGAGAGAGAGAGGCTGACAGAGAGAGAGAGAGAGGCTGACAGAGAGAGAGAGAGAGAGAAGCTGACAGAGAGAGATAGAGAGGCTGACAGAGAGAGAGGCTGACAGAGAGAGAGAGAGAGGCTGACAGAGAGAGAGAGAGGCTGACAGAGAGAGAGAGAGGCTGACAGAGAGAGAGAGAGAGGCTGACAGAGAGAGAGAGAGAGAGAGAGAGAGAGAGAGAAGCTGACAGAGAGAGAGAGAGGGTGACAGAGAGAGAGAGGCTGACAGAGAGAGAGAGGCTGACAGAGAGAGAGGCTGACAGAGAGAGAGAGAGAGAGAGAGAGAGAGAGAGAGAGATGCTGACAGAGAGAGATGCTGACAGAGAGAGGCTGACAGAGAGAGAGGCTGACAGAGAGAGAGAGGCTGACAGAGAGAGAGAGGCTGACAGAGAGAGAGGCTGACAGAGAGAGAGAGGCTGACAGAGAGAGAGAGAGAGAGAGAGAGAGAGAGAGAGAGAGAGAGAGAGAGAGAGGCTGACAGAGAGATAGAGAGAGAGAGAGAAGCTGACAGAGAGATAGAGAGAGAGAGAGAAGCTGACAGAGAGATAGAGAGAGAGAGAGAAGCTGACAGAGAGAGAGAGAGAGAGAGGCTGACAGAGAGAGAGGCTGACAGAGAGAGAGGCTGACAGACAGAGAGGCGGACAGAGAGAGAGGCTGACAGAGAGAGAGAGGCTGACAGAGAGAGAGACAGAGAGAGAGGCTGACAGAGAGAGAGGCTGACAGAGAGAGAGAGAGAGAGAGAGAGAGGCTGACAGAGAGAGCGAGAGAGAGAGAGGCTGACAGAGAGAGAGAGACTGACAGAGAGAGAGAGGCTGACAGAGAGAGAGAGAGAGAGAGAGAGAGAGGCTGACAGAGAGAGAGAGAC
Organism: Oncorhynchus keta; assembly: GCF_023373465.1. Taxonomy (NCBI): domain Eukaryota; kingdom Metazoa; phylum Chordata; class Actinopteri; order Salmoniformes; family Salmonidae; genus Oncorhynchus; species Oncorhynchus keta. The sequence goes on along the minus strand of NC_068454.1, from coordinate 67,427,112 downwards.
TGACAGAGAGAGAGGCTGACAGAGAGAGAGAGAGAGAGAGAGAGAGAGAGAGAGAGAGAGAGAGAGAGAGAGAGAGGCTGTACATTAGGATACAGTTTTATAATCTTGTCTGACGTCTTCTACTGACTCCACCAGGAGTGAAGGAGAGTGAAACATGAATGGAGTCGATGAGTCTTCTCCGCCATCTCTTCAGATGATACTGAGAGATTCATATCTCCACTATCAAGGGCAGATTACATGACTGGAGTTAAACCTGTCTGCCTATTGAGGAGCGACAGAAGAGGAAAATACCTCTCTTTTCACTGTCTGTATCCATTTACATTCATTACACAGCTGAAAAGGGGATGTGTGTGTGTGTACAACTGAACAATTCTACCTCATTGCAGGGTAAATTAAACACCACAATTTGGCCTTACAAAATACATCTGTAGTACAATAATACGAGATGAGAGATTGTCATGACCAATAAGAACCGAGATGGGGAAGATTAGATAGGATTCAGTCTGCTATAATGGTTCTCTTGTGTCCTCTACTCGAGCAACACAAGTTGTGATGACCAAATAAACTCAAAAATATTACCAGTGTTATTGCATATTGTAAAATAAAATGAGATCCACACATAGTCGGACACATGAAAGGAGTTTGGAAGGGACTTCTTGGGGTCTGCGTAGATGACCAGAGTTTGAATGCTTCCCTCACATGTTCAGTTTATTATACAGTATTCATAGCATGGAGAGACCTGAAAGTATTTCAGAGACAGCAGTGATAAGAATAATGACTTTCTAAATGACTAGCACTGCACTCCTAACTCATTTTACATTAGAATTTTCAAAAAATGTGCAATACTTTAAGAAAAAAAAATATATATATAAATGTATTGTTACCTGACATAATATCATTTAAAAGTCTGCATTAAGGTGTGTGTAATAGAATAAACATGGCAAAATATATGTAGACATTAATAAATGCATTTCTATAATTGGTGGGGGAGCGCAGAGATGGAGGCGCGGTTGATTCAAAACAGCACACCCTGTCAGTCATCTATTGTATATATAAATCACTTGTTCTATACGTGCTGGGGAACAGCCCAAAGGAATGTGTGATCCTTTACCCTCTTATCAACCCTCCTCTAGAGTTCAGTAGGACACTGACACCGTCCACTACCAACCTTTCTCTTCCCAACACTAAACATCATCACAAAAAGGCTCTTCCTCCTTCTTTGGAAAGCTTCTAATGTTCAGTATTGACTCAGACAAACGCCCCGTTCCCATAGAAAATGAGGTAATACTGCCATACCTGTGTCGACCAAACCTGCATGACTGCCATGGTGGTCAGGTATATCTGTGTCTACTCCAGCCCTGCCAGCCACTGACCATCAGCCCTGACTTTATCACCCCGATCCATCATCCCTGACTGTACCACCCCTATCCATCAGCCCTGCCAGCCAATGACCATCAGCCCTGACTTTATCACCCTATCCATCAGCCCTGCCAGCCAATGACCATCAGCCCTGACTTTATCACCCCTATCCATCAGCCCTGCCAGCCAATGACCATCAGCCCTGACTTTATCACCCCGATCCATCATCCCTGACTGTACCACCCCTATCCATCAGCCCTGCCAGCCAATGACCATCAGCCCTGACTTTATCACCCCGATCCATCAGCCCTGACTGTACCACCCCTATCCATCAGCCCTGCCAGCCAATGACCATCAGCCCTGACTGTACCACCCCTATCCATCAGCCCTGCCAGCCACTGACCATCAGCCCTGACTTTATCACCCCTATCCATCAGCCCTGCCAGCCAATGACCATCAGCCCTGACTTTATCACCCCGATCCATCATCCCTGACTGTACCACCCCTATCCATCAGCCCTGCCAGCCAATGACCATCAGCCCTGACTTTATCACCCCTATCCATCAGCCCTGCCAGCCAATGACCATCAGCCCTGACTTTATCACCCCGATCCATCAGCCCTGACTGTACCACCCCTATCCATCAGCCCTGCCAGCCAATGACCATCAGCCCTGACTGTACCACCCCTATCCATCAGCCCTGACTGTATCACCCCGATCCATCAGCCCTGACTGTAACACCCCTATCCATCAGCCCTGACTGAACCACCCCTATCCATCAGCCCTGACAGCCAATGACCATCAGCCCTGACTTTATCACCCCGATCCATCAGCCCTGACTGTACCACCCATATCCATCAGCCCTGCCAGCCAATGACCATCAGCCCTGACTTTATCACCCCGATCCATCAGCCCTGACTGTACCACCCCTATCCATCAGCCCTGCCAGCCAATGACCATCAGCCCTGACTGTACCACCCCTATCCATCAGCCCTGACTGTACCACCCCTATCCATCAGCCCTGACAGCCAATGACCATCAGCCCTGACTTTATCACCCCGATCCATCAGCCCTGACTGTACCACCCCCATCCATCAGCCCTGACTGTACCACCCCTATCCATCAGCCCTGACTGTACCACCTCTATCCATCAGCCCAGACTGTACCACCCCCATCCATCAGCCCTGACTGTATCACCCCTATCCATCAGCCCTGACTGCACCACCTCTATCCATCAGGCCAGACTGTACCACCCCTATCCATCAGCCCTGCCAGCCAATGACCATCAGCCCTGACTTTATCACCCCGATCCATCAGCCCTGACTGTATCACCCCTATCCATCAGCCCTGACTGTACCACCCCCATCCATCAGCCCTGACTGTACCACCCCTATGGGGCGGCAGGGTAGCCAAGTGGTTAGAGCGTTGGACGAGTAACCGGAAGGTTGCAAGTTCAAATCCCCGAGCTGACAAGGTACAAATCTGTCGTTCTGCCCGTTCTGTTCTTAACTGACTTGCCTAGTTAAATAAAGGTCAAATTAAAATTAAAATAAAAAAAATAAAAAATCAGCCTGACTGTATCAACCCTATCCATCAGCCCTGAATGTATCAACCCTATCCATCAGCCCTGCCAGCCACTGATCATCAGCCCTGACTGTATCACCCCTATCCATCTAGATCTGACTGTACCACCTCTATCCATCAAGGTCTGACACTATCACCTCTATCCATCTAGGTCTGGCTGTATCACCCCTATCCATCTAGGTCTGACTGTATCACCCCTATCCATCTAGATCTGACTGTATCAACTCTATCCATCTACGTCTGACTGTATCACCCCTATCCATCTAGGTCTGACTGTATCACCTCTATCTATCTAGGTCTGACTGTGTCACCTCTATCCATCTAGGTCTGACTGTATCACCTCTATTCATCTTGGTCTGACTGTATCACCTCTATCTATCTAGTTCTGACTGTATCACCTCTATCCATCTAGGTCTGACTGTATCACCTCTATCCATCTAGGTCTGACTGTATCACCTCTATCTATCTAGTTCTGACTGTATCACCTCTATCTATCTAGGTCTGACTGTATCACCTCTATCCATCTAGGTCTGACTGTATCACCTCTATCTATCTAGGTCTGACTGTATCACCTCTATCCATCTAGGTCTGACTGTATCACCCCTATCCATCTCGGTCTGACTGTATCACCCCTATCCATCTCGGTCTGACTGTATCACCCCTATCCATCTCGGTCTGACTGTATCACCTCTATCCATCTCGGTCTGACTGTGTCACCTCTATCCATCTCGGTCTGACTGTGTCACCTCTGTCCATCTAGGTCTGACTGTATCATCTCTATCCATCTAGGTCTGACTGTTTCACCTCTATCCATCTAGGTCTGACTGTACCACCCTATCCATCAGCCCTGACTGTACCACCCCTATCCATCAGCCCTGACAGCCAATGACCATCAGCCCTGACTTTATCACCCCGATCCATCAGCCCTGACTGTACCACCCCCATCCATCAGCCCTGACTGTACCACCCCTATCCATCAGCCCTGACTGTACCACCTCTATCCATCAGCCCAGACTGTACCACCCCCATCCATCAGCCCTGACTGTATCACCCCTATCCATCAGCCCTGACTGCACCACCTCTATCCATCAGGCCAGACTGTACCACCCCTATCCATCAGCCCTGC
>NC_068454.1:67412490-67422944 GCF_023373465.1 Oncorhynchus keta | reverse complement strand
CTATCCATCAGCCCTGACTGTACCACCCCCATCCATCAGCCCTGACTGTACCACCCCTATCATCAGCCCTGACTCTATCACCTCTATCCATCAGCCCTGACTGTACCACCCCTATGGGGCGGCAGGGTAGCCAAGTGGTTAGAGCGTTGGACGAGTAACCGGAAGGTTGCAAGTTCAAATCCCCGAGCTGACAAGGTACAAATCTGTCGTTCTGCCCGTTCTGTTCTTAACTGACTTGCCTAGTTAAATAAAGGTCAAATTAAAATTAAAATAAAAAAAATAAAAAATCAGCCTGACTGTATCAACCCTATCCATCAGCCCTGCCAGCCACTGATCATCAGCCTGACTGTATCACCCCTATCCATCTAGATCTGACTGTACCACCTCTATCCATCAAGGTCTGACACTATCACCTCTATCCATCTAGGTCTGGCTGTATCACCCTATCCATCTAGGTCTGACTGTATCACCCTATCCATCTACGTCTGACTGTATCAACTCTATCCATCTAGGTCTGACTGTATCACCTCTATCTATCTAGGTCTGACTGTATCACCTCTATCTATCTAGGTCTGACTGTGTCACCTCTATCCATCTAGGTCTGACTGTATCACCTCTATTCATCTTGGTCTGACTGTATCACCTCTATCTATCTAGTTCTGACTGTATCACCTCTATCCATCTAGGTCTGACTGTATCACCTCTATCTATCTAGTTCTGACTGTATCACCTCTATCTATCTAGGTCTGACTGTATCACCTCTATCCATCTAGGTCTGACTGTATCACCTCTATCTATCTAGGTCTGACTGTATCACCTCTATCCATCTAGGTCTGACTGTATCACCCCTATCCATCTCGGTCTGACTGTATCACCCCTATCCATCTCGGTCTGACTGTGTCACCTCTATCCATCTCGGTCTGACTGTGTCACCTCTGTCCATCTAGGTCTGACTGTATCATCTCTATCCATCTAGGTCTGACTGTTTCACCTCTATCCATCTAGGTCTCTGTATCACCTCTATCCATCTAGGTCTGACTGTATCACCCCTATCTATCTAGGTCTGACTGTACCACCTCTATCTATCTAGGTCTGACTGTATCACCTCTATCCATCTAGGTCTGACTGTATCACATCTATCCAGGTCTGACTGTATCACCTCTATCCATCTAGGTCTGACTGTATCACCTCTATCCATCTCAGTCTGACTGTATCACCTCTATCCATCTAGGTCTGACTGTATCACCTCTATCTCTCTAGGTCTGACTGTATCACCTCTATCCATCTAGGTCTGACTGTATCACCCCTATCCATCTAGGTCTGACTGTATCACCCTATCCATCTCGGTCTGACTGTATCACCCCTATCCATCTCGGTCTGACTACCACCCCTATCCATCTCGGTCTGACTGTATCACCTCTATCTATCTAGGTCTGACTGTGTCACCTCTATCCATCTAGGTCTGACTGTATCACCTCTATTCATCTTGGTCTGACTGTATCATCTCTATCCATCTAGGTCTGACTGTATCATCTCTATCCATCTAGGTCTGACTGTATCACCTCTATCTATCTAGTTCTGACTGTATCACCTCTATCTATCTAGGTCTGACTGTATCACCTCTATCCATCTAGGTCTGACTGTATCACCTCTATCTATCTAGGTCTGACTGTATCACACCTATCCATCTCGGTCTGACTGTATCATCCCTATCCATCTCTTTCTGACTGTGTCACCTCTATCCATCTCGGTCTGACTGTGTCACCTCTATCCATCTCGGTCTGACTGTGTCACCTCTATCCATCTCGGTCTGACTGTGTCACCTGGTCTGACTGTGTCACCTCTATCCATCTCGGTCTGACTGTGTCACCTCTATCCCTCTAGGTCTGACTGTATCACCTCTATCCTCTAGGTCTGACTGTATCACCTCTATCCCTCTAGGTCTGACTGTATCACCTCTATCCATCTAGGTCTGACTATATCACCTCTATCCATCTAGGTCTGACTGTATCACCTCTATCCATCTAGGTCTGACTGTATCACCTCTATCCATCTAGGTCTGACTGTATCACCTCTATCCATCTAGGTCTGACTGTATCACCTCTATCCATCTTGGTCTGACTGTATCACCTCTATCTATCTAGTTCTGACTGTATCACCTCTATCTATCTAGGTCTGACTGTATCACCTCTATCCATCTAGGTCTGACTGTATCACCTCTATCTATCTAGGTCTGACTGTATCACCCTATCCATCTCGGTCTGACTGTATCATCCCTATCCATCTCTTTCTGACTGTATCACCCCTATCCATCTCTTTCTGACTGTATCACCTCTATCCATCTCGGTCTGACTGTGTCACCTCTGTCCATCTAGGTCTGACTGTATCATCTCTATCCATCTAGGTCTGACTGTTTCACCTCTATCCATCTAGGTCTCTGTATCACCTCTATCCATCTAGGTCTGACTGTATCACCTCTATCCATCTTGGTCTGACTGTATCACCTCTATCCATCTTGGTCTGACTGTATCACCTCTATCCATCTTGGTCTGACTGTATCACCTCTATCCATCTTGGTCTGACTGTATCACCTCTATCCATCTTGGTCTGACTGTATCACCTCTATCCATCTAGGTCTGACTGTATCACCTCTATCCATCTAGGTCTGACTGTATCACCTCTATCCATCTAGGTCTGACTGTATCACCTCTATCCATCTCGGTCTGACTGTATCACCCCTATCCATCTCGGTCTGACTGTATCACCCCTATCCATCTCGGTCTGACTGTGTCACCTCTATCCATCTCGGTCTGACTGTGTCACCTCTATCCATCTCGGTCTGACTGTGTCACCTCTGTCCATCTAGGTCTGACTGTATCATCTCTATCCATCTAGGTCTGACTGTTTCACCTCTATCCATCTAGGTCTCTGTATCACCTCTATCCATCTAGGTCTGACTGTATCACCCCTATCTATCTAGGTCTGACTGTACCACCTCTATCTATCTAGGTCTGACTGTATCACCTCTATCCATCTAGGTCTGACTGTATCACATCTATCCAGGTCTGACTGTATCACCTCTATCCATCTAGGTCTGACTGTATCACCTCTATCCATCTCAGTCTGACTGTATCACCTCTATCCATCTAGGTCTGACTGTATCACCTCTATCTATCTAGGTCTGACTGTATCACCTCTATCCATCTAGGTCTGACTGTATCACCCCTATCCATCTAGGTCTGACTGTATCACCCCTATCCATCTCGGTCTGACTGTATCACCCCTATCCATCTCGGTCTGACTGTACCACCCCTATCCATCTCGGTCTGACTGTATCACCTCTATCTATCTAGGTCTGACTGTGTCACCTCTATCCATCTAGGTCTGACTGTATCACCTCTATTCATCTTGGTCTGACTGTATCATCTCTATCCATCTAGGTCTGACTGTATCATCTCTATCCATCTAGGTCTGACTGTATCACCTCTATCTATCTAGTTCTGACTGTATCATCTCTATCTATCTAGGTCTGACTGTATCACCTCTATCCATCTAGGTCTGACTGTATCACCTCTATCTATCTAGGTCTGACTGTATCACCCCTATCCATCTCGGTCTGACTGTATCATCCCTATCAATCTCGGTCTGACTGTATCACCCCTATCCATCTCTTTCTGACTGTATCACCTCTATCCATCTCGGTCTGACTGTGTCACCTCTGTCCATCTAGGTCTGACTGTATCATCTCTATCCATCTAGGTCTGACTGTTTCACCTCTATCCATCTAGGTCTCTGTATCACCTCTATCCCTCTAGGTCTGACTGTATCACCTCTATCCATCTAGGTCTGACTATATCACCTCTATCCATCTAGGTCTGACTGTATCACCTCTATCCATCTAGGTCTGACTATATCACCTCTATCCATCTAGGTCTGACTGTATCACCTCTATCCATCTAGGTCTGACTGTATCACCTCTATCCATCTTGGTCTGACTGTATCACCTCTATCTATCTAGTTCTGACTGTATCATCTCTATCTATCTAGGTCTGACTGTATCACCTCTATCCATCTAGGTCTGACTGTATCACCTCTATCTATCTAGGTCTGACTGTATCACCCCTATCCATCTCGGTCTGACTGTATCATCCCTATCAATCTCGGTCTGACTGTATCACCCCTATCCATCTCTTTCTGACTGTATCACCTCTATCCATCTCGGTCTGACTGTGTCACCTCTGTCCATCTAGGTCTGACTGTATCATCTCTATCCATCTAGGTCTGACTGTTTCACCTCTATCCATCTAGGTCTCTGTATCACCTCTATCCCTCTAGGTCTGACTGTATCACCTCTATCCATCTAGGTCTGACTATATCACCTCTATCCATCTAGGTCTGACTGTATCACCTCTATCCATCTAGGTCTGACTGTATCACCTCTATCCATCTTGGTCTGACTGTATCACCTCTATCCATCTTGGTCTGACTGTATCACCTCTATCCATCTTGGTCTGACTGTATCACCTCTATCCATCTTGGTCTGACTGTATCACCTCTATCCATCTAGGTCTGACTGTATCACCTCTATCCATCTAGGTCTGACTGTATCACCTCTATCCATCTCGGTCTGACTGTATCACCCCTATCCATCTAGGTCTGACTGTATCACCCCTATCTATCTAGGTCTGACTGTACCACCTCTATCTATCTAGGTCTGACTGTATCACCTCTATCCATGTAGGTCTGACTGTATCACATCTATATAGGTCTGACTGTATCACCTCTATCCATCTCGGTCTGACTGTATCACATCTATCCAGGTCTGACTGTATCACCTCTATCCATCTCTGTCTGACTGTATCACCTCTATCCATCTAGGTCTGACTGTATCACCTCTATCCATCTCTGTCTGACTGTATCACCTCTATCCATCTCTGTCTGACTGTATCACCTCTATCCATCTAGGTCTGACTGTATCACCTCTATCCATCTAGGTCTGACTGTATCACCTCTATCCATCTAGGTCTGACTGTATCACCTCTATCCATCTAGGTCTGACTGTATCACCTCTATCCATCTAGGTCTGACTGTGTCACCTCTATCTATGTAGTTCTGACTGTATCACCTCTATCTATCTAGGTCTGACTGTATCACCTCTATCCATCTAGGTCTGACTGTATCACCTCTATCTATCTAGGTCTGACTGTATCACCTCTATCCATCTAGGTCTGACTGTATCACCCCTATCCATCTCGGTCTGACTGTATCATCCCTATCCATCTCGGTCTGACTGTATCACCTCTATCCATCTCTGTCTGACTGTATCACCTCTATCCATCTAGGTCTGACTGTATCATCTCTATCCATCTAGGTCTGACTGTTTCACCTCTATCCATCTAGGTCTGACTGTATCACCTCTATCCATCTAGGTCTGACTGTATCACCTCTGTCCATCTAGGTCTGACTGTATCACCTCTATCCATCTAGGTCTGACTGTTTCACCTCTATCCATCTAGGTCTGACTGTATCACCTCTATCCATCTAGGTCTGACTGTATCACCTCTATCCATCTAGGTCTGACTGTATCACCTCTATCCATCTAGGTCTGACTGTATCACCTCTGTCCATCTAGGTCTGACTGTATCACCTCTGTCCATCTAGGTCTGACTGTATCATCTCTATCCATCTAGGTCTGACTGTATCACCTCTATCCATCTAGGTCTGACTGTATCACCTCTATCCATCTAGGTCTGACTGTATCACCTCTGTCCATCTAGGTCTGACTGTATCATCTCTATCCATCTAGGTCTGACTGTATCACCTCTATCCATCTAGGTCTGACTGTATCACCTCTATCCATCTAGGTCTGACTGTATCACCTCTATCCATCTAGGTCTGACTGTATCACCTCTATCCATCTAGGTCTGACTGTATCACCTCTATCCATCTAGGTCTGACTGTATCACCTCTATCCATCTAGGTCTGACTGTATCACCTCTATCCATCTAGGTCTGACTGTATCACCTCTATCCATCTAGGTCTGACTGTATCACCTCTATCCATCTAGATCTGACTGTATCACCTCTATCCATCTAGGTCTGACTGTATCACCTCTATCCATCTAGGTCTGACTGTATCACCTCTATCCATCTAGGTCTGACTGTATCACCTCTATCCATCTAGGTCTGACTGTATCACCTCTATCCATCTAGGTCTGACTGTATCACCTCTATCCATCTAGGTCTGACTGTATCACCTCTATCCATCTAGGTCTGACTGTGTCACCTCTATCTATCTAGTTCTGACTGTATCACCTCTATCCATCTAGGTCTGACTGTGTCACCTCTATCTATCTAGTTCTGACTGTATCACCTCTATCCATCTAGGTCTGACTGTATCACCTCTATCCATCTAGGTCTGACTGTATCACCTCTATCTATCTAGGTCTGACTGTATCACCTCTATCCATCTAGGTCTGACTGTATCACCCCTATCCATCTCGGTCTGACTGTATCATCCCTATCCATCTCGGTCTGACTGTATCACCCCTATCCATCTCGGTCTGACTGTATCACCCCTATCCATCTCGGTCTGACTGTATCACCCCTATCCATCTCGGTCTGACTGTATCACCTCTATCCATCTCTGTCTGACTGTATCACCTCTATCCATCTAGGTCTGACTGTATCACCTCTATCCATCTAGGTCTGACTGTATCACCTCTATCCATCTAGGTCTGACTGTATCACCTCTATCCATCTAGGTCTGACTGTATCACCTCTATCCATCTAGGTCTGACTGTATCACCTCTATCCATCTAGGTCTGACTGTATCACCTCTATCCATCTAGGTCTGACTGTATCACCTCTATCCATCTAGGTCTGACTGTGTCACCTCTATCTATCTAGTTCTGACTGTATCACCTCTATCCATCTAGGTCTGACTGTGTCACCTCTATCCATCTAGGTCTGACTGTATCACCTCTATCTATCTAGGTCTGACTGTATCACCTCTATCCATCTAGGTCTGACTGTATCACCCCTATCCATCTCGGTCTGACTGTATCATCCCTATCCATCTCGGTCTGACTGTATCACCCCTATCCATCTCGGTCTGACTGTATCACCCCTATCCATCTCGGTCTGACTGTGTCACCTCTGTCCATCTAGGTCTGACTGTATCATCTCTATCCATCTAGGTCTGACTGTATCACCTCTATCCATCTAGGTCTGACTGTATCATCTCTATCCATCTAGGTCTGACTGTATCACCTCTATCCATCTAGGTCTGACTGTATCATCTCTATCCATCTAGGTCTGACTGTTTCACCTCTATCCATCTAGGTCTGACTGTATCACCTCTATCCATCTAGGTCTGACTGTATCACCTCTGTCCATCTAGGTCTGACTGTATCATCTCTATCCATCTAGGTCTGACTGTTTCACCTCTATCCATCTAGGTCTGACTGTATCATCTCTATCCATCTAGGTCTGACTGTATCACCTCTATCCATCTAGGTCTGACTGTATCACCTCTATCCATCTAGGTCTGACTGTATCACCTCTGTCCATCTAGGTCTGACTGTATCACCTCTGTCCATCTAGGTCTGACTGTATCATCTCTATCCATCTAGGTCTGACTGTATCACCTCTATCCATCTAGGTCTGACTGTATCACCTCTATCCATCTAGGTCTGACTGTATCACCTCTGTCCATCTAGGTCTGACTGTATCATCTCTATCCATCTAGGTCTGACTGTTTCACCTCTATCCATCTAGGTCTCTGTATCACCTCTATCCCTCTAGGTCTGACTGTATCACCTCTATCCATCTAGGTCTGACTATATCACCTCTATCCATCTAGGTCTGACTGTATCACCTCTATCCATCTAGGTCTGACTGTATCACCTCTATCCATCTAGGTCTGACTGTGTCACCTCTATCCATCTAGGTCTGACTGTATCACCTCTATCCATCTTGGTCTGACTGTATCACCTCTATCCATCTAGGTCTGACTGTATCACCTCTATCCATCTAGGTCTGACTGTATCACCTCTATCCATCTAGGTCTGACTGTATCACCTCTATCTATCTCGGTCTGACTGTATCACCCCTATCCATCTAGGTCTGACTGCATCACCCCTATCTATCTAGGTCTGACTGCACCAGCTCTATCTATCTAGGTCTGACTGTATCACCTCTATCCATGTAGGTCTGACTGTATCACATCTATATAGGTCTGACTGTATCACCTCTATCCATCTAGGTCTGACTGTATCACCTCTATCCATCTCGGTCTGACTGTATCACATCTATCCAGGTCTGACTGTATCACCTCTATCCATCTAGGTCTGACTGTATCACATCTATCTGGGTCTGACTGTATCACCTCTATCCATCTCTGTCTGACTGTATCACCTCTATCCATCTAGGTCTGACTGTATCACCTCTATCCATCTAGGTCTGACTGTATCACATCTATCTGGGTCTGACTGTATCACCTCTATCCATCTAGGTCTGACTGTATCATCTCTATCCATCTAGGTCTGACTGTATCACCTCTATCCATCTAGGTCTGACTGTATCACCTCTATCTATCTAGGTCTGACTGTATCACCTCTATCCATCTAGGTCTGACTGTATCACCTCTATCCATCTAGGTCTGACTGTATCACCTCTATCCATCTAGGTCTGACTGTATCACCTCTATCCATCTCGGTCTGACTGTATCACCTCTATCCATCTAGGTCTGACTGTATCACCTCTATCCATCTAGGTCTGACTGTATCATCTCTATCCATCTAGGTCTGACTGTATCACCTCTATCCATCTAGGTCTGACTGTATCACCTCTATCCATCTAGGTCTGACTGTATCACCTCTATCTATCTAGGTCTGACTGTATCACCTCTATCCAACTTCGGTCTGACTGTATCACCTCTATCCATCTAGGTCTGACTGTATCACCCCTATCCATCTCGGTCTGACTGTATCACCCCTATCCATCTCGGTCTGACTGTATCACCCCTATCCATCTCGGTCTGACTGTATCACCTCTATCCATCTCGGTCTGACTGTGTCACCTCTATCCATCTAGGTCTGACTGTATCACCTCTATCCATCTAGGTCTGACTGTATCACCTCTATCTATCTAGGTCTGACTGTATCACCCCTATCCATCTCGGCCTGACTGTATCACACCTATCCATCTCGGTCTGACTGTATCATCCCTATCCATCTCGGTCTGACTGTGTCACCTCTAACCATCTAGGTCTGACTGTATCATCTCTATCCATCGAGGTCTGACTGTATCTCCTCTATCCATCTAGGTCTGACTGTATCACCTCTATCCATCTCGGTCTGACTGTATCACATCTATCCAGGTCTGACTGTATCACCTCTATCCATCTAGGTCTGACTGTATCACCTCTATCTGGTCTGACTGTATCACCTCTATCCATCTCGGTCTGACTGTATCACCTCTATCCATCTAGGTCTGACTGTATCATCTCTATCCACCTAGGTCTGACTGTATCACGTCTATCCATCTCGGTCTGACTGTATCACCTCTATCCATCTAGGTCTGACTGTATCACCTCTATCCATCTAGGTCTGACTGTATCATCTCTATCCATCTAGGTCTGACTGTATCACCTCTATCCATCTAGGTCTGACTGTATCACCTCTATCTATCTAGGTCTGACTGTATCACCTCTATCCATCTAGGTCTGACTGTATCACCTCTATCCATCTAGGTCTGACTGTATCACCTCTATCCATCTAGGTCTGACTGTATCACCTCTATCCATCTCGGTCTGACTGTATCACCTCTATCCATCTAGGTCTGACTGTATCACCTCTATCCATCTAGGTCTGACTGTATCATCTCTATCCATCTAGGTCTGACTGTATCACCTCTATCCATCTAGGTCTGACTGTATCACCTCTATCTATCTAGGTCTGACTGTATCACCTCTATCCATCTAGGTCTGACTGTATCACCCCTATCCATCTAGGTCTGACTGTATCACCCCTATCCATCTCGGTCTGACTGTATCACCCCTATCCATCTCGGTCTGACTGTATCACCCCTATCCATCTCGGTCTGACTGTATCACCTCTAACCATCTAGGTCTGACTGTATCACCTCTATCCATCGAGGTCTGACTGTATCACCTCTATCCATCGAGGTCTGACTGTATCACCTCTATCCATCTAGGTCTGACTGTATCATCTCTATCCATCTCGGTCTGACTGTATCACCTCTATCCATCTCGGTCTGACTGTATCACCTCTATCCATCTAGGTCTGACTGTATCACCTCTATCCATCTAGGTCTGACTGTATCACCTCTATCCATCTAGGTCTGACTGTATCATCTCTATCCATCTAGGTCTGACTGTATCACCTCTATCCATCTAGGTCTGACTGTATCACATCTATCTATCTAGGTCTG
>NC_068454.1:67387490-67407490 GCF_023373465.1 Oncorhynchus keta | reverse complement strand
ATGTGTGATACACACTTAAAATGAGTCTCCATAAAAAAATGCAACCTTCCCAGACGATGCCATAACACTGTGGCACGTAAAGCCCCAGTCCCAGCAACAGGATCAATATTTCATGTAATTACTGGTTCCTAAACATATTTATAATGAATGACTTATATTTCTTGACCGGATCATTTCCTTGTATAATTGTAGGCATGTTTTTTACTTGAACAATCAAGCCATTGACTCAGCCTTCTCCTGGGTGCTGTCAGGGCTAAGTGGGGGCATCCATCTTCAGCCACTGTCTCACCAGGAGGACAGTGGTGCTGGACGTCTACAGAAGACTCATACTGCTCTATACATGATATCCTCACCTACGAACTCAAGAGCCATCATTTAACACAGGCAGGACAAACACCATTCAATAACGGTAAGAAATGTCATTTGTTCTAACTGCTGGATGACCTATGCCTGACCTTTGTAAGAGAGCAGTACTTTATGTCTACAATAGAATCATATTTTCTCTGTCTCTGCTTACTCACGAGTCTGGAAGTACATTATCCAATGACTGTAGGCAATAACATACAGTATAGTATACACTAAATGACTCATAACTTGTGTCTCTAACCTCAGAAGTGAAAGGGTAAACCTCTGAGTGTACTGTACACACTGAGTGGACAAAACATTAAGAACACCTGCTCTTTCCATGATATAGACTGATTTCTTATTGATGTCACTTGTTAAATCCACTTCAATCAGTGTAGATGAAGGGGAGGAGAGAGGTTAAAGAAGGTTTTTTCAGCCTTGAGACAACTGAGACACGGATTGTGTATGTGTGCCATTCAGAGGGTGAATGGACAAGACAACATGTTTAAGTGCCTTTGAGCGGGGTATGGTAGTAGGTGACAGGCGACGGGGTATGGTAGTAGGTGACAGGCGACGGGGTATGGTAGTAGGTGACGGGGTATGGTAGTAGGTGACGGGGTATGGTAGTAGGTGACGGGGAATGGTAGTAGGTGACAGGTGACATGGGTATGGTAGTAGGTGACAGGTGACATCGGTAT
The DNA here is from genome assembly GCF_023373465.1 of Oncorhynchus keta. NCBI lineage: Eukaryota > Metazoa > Chordata > Actinopteri > Salmoniformes > Salmonidae > Oncorhynchus > Oncorhynchus keta. Next base: position 67,406,447 of record NC_068454.1, on the reverse strand, counting down.
GGTAGTAGGTGACAGGTGACATGGGTATGGTAGTAGGTGACGGGGTATGGTAGTAGGTGACAGGTGACGGGTTATGGTAGTAGGTGACGGGGTATGGTAGTAGATGACATGTGACATGGGTATGGTAGTAGGTGACAGGTGACGTGGGTATGGGTATGGTAGTCGGTGACAGGTGACATGGGTATGGTAGTAGGTGACGGGGTATGGTAGTAGGTGACGGGGTATGGTAGTAGGTGACGGGGTATGGTAGTAGGTGACGGGGTATGGTAGTAGGTGACAGGGTATGGTAGTAGGTGACAGGGTATGGTAGTAGGTGACGGGGTATGGTAGTAGGTGACAGATGACATGGGTATGGTAGTAGGTGACAGGTGACATGGGTATGGTAGTAGGTGACGGGGTATGGTAGTAGGCGAAGGGGTATGGTAGTAGGTGACGGGGTATGGTAGTAGGTGATGGGGTATGGTAGTAGGTGACGGGGTATGGTAGTAGGTGACGGGGTATGGTAATAGGTGACGGGGTATGGTAGTAGGCGACGGGGTATGGTAGTAGGTGACAGGTGATATGGGTATGGTAGTAGGTGACAGGTGACGGGGTATGGTAGTAGGCGACGGGGTATGGTAGTAGGTGACGGGGTATGTAGTAGGTGACGGGGTATGGTAGTAGGTGACGGGGTATGGAAGTAGGTGATGGGGTATGGTAGTAGGTGACGGGGTATGGTAGTAGGTGACGGGGTATGGTAGTAGGTGACGGGGTATGGTAGTAGGCGACGGGGTATGGTAATAGGTGACGGGGTATGGTAGTAGGTGACGGGGTATGGTAATAGGTGACGGGGTATGGTAATAGGCGACGGGGTATGGTAATAGGTGACAGGTGACGGGTATGGTAGTAGGTGATGGGGTATGGTAGTAGGTGACGGGGTATGGTAGTAGGTGACGGGGTATGGTAGTAGGTGACGGGGTATGGTAGTAGGTGACATGGGGTATGGTAATAGGTGACGGGTATGGTAGTAGGTAACGGGGTATGGTAGTAGGTGATGGGGTATGGTAATAGGTGACGGGGTATGGTAGTAGGCGACGGGGTATGGTAATAGGTGAAAGGTATGTAGTAGGTGACGGGGTATGGTAATAGGTGACGGGGTATGGTAATAGGTGACGGGGTATGGTAATAGGTGACGGGGTATGGTAGTAGGGCGACGGGTATGGTAATAGGTGACGGGTATGGTAGTAGGTGATGGGGTATGGTAGTAGGTGACGGGGTATGGTAGTAGGTGACGGGGGTATGGTAATAGGTGACGGGGTATGGTAATAGGTGACGGGGTATGGTAGTAGGTGACGGGTATGGTAATAGGTGACGGGGTATGGTAGTAGGTGACGGGGTATGTTAATAGGTGACGGGTATGGTAGTAGGCGACGGGGTATGGTAATAGGTGACGGGGGTATGGTAGTAGGTGATGGGGTATGGTAGTAGGTGACGGGCATGGTAGTAGGTGACGGGGTATGGTAATAGGTGACGGGGTATGGTAGTAGGCGACGGGGTATGGTAGTAGGCGACGGGGTATGGTAGTAGGTGACAGGTGATATGGGTATGGTAGTAGGTGACAGGTGACGGGGTATGGTAGTAGGCGACGGGGTATGGTAGTAGGCGACGGGGTATGGTAGTAGGTGACGGGGTATGGAAGTAGGTGACGGGGTATGGTAGTAGGTGACGGGGTATGGTAGTAGGTGACGGGGTATGGTAGTAGGTGACGGGGTATGGTAGTAGGTGACGGGGTATGGTAGTAGGTGACGGGGTATGGTAGTAAGTGACGGGGTATGGTAGTAGGTGACGGGGTATGGTAATAGGTGACAGGTGACGGGGTATGGTAGTAGGTGACGGGGTATGGTAATAGGTGACAGGTGACGGAGTATGGTAGTAGGTGACGGGGTATGGTAGTAGGTGACGAGGTATGGTAGTAGGTGACGGGGCATGGTAGTAGGTGACGGGTATGGTAATAGGTGAAAGGTGACATGGGTATGGTAATAGGTGACAGGTGACATGGGTATGGTAGTCGGTGACAGGTGACGGGGTATGGTAGTAGGTGACGGTGTATGGTAATAGGTGAAAGGTGACATGGGTATGGTAGTAGGTGACAGGTTACATGGGTATGGTAGTAGGTGACAGGTGACGGGGTATGGTAGTAGGTGACAGGTGACGGGGTATGGTAGTAGGTGACAGGTGACGGGGTATGGCAGTAGGTGACAGGTGACGGGGTATGGTAATAGGTGACAGGTGATGGGGTATGGTAGTTGGTGACGGGGTATGGTAGAAGGTGACGGGGTATGGTAGTAGGTGACGAGGTATGGTAGTAGGTGACGGGGTATGGTAGTAGGCGACGGGGTATGGTAGTAGGTGACGGGGTATGGTAGTAGGTGACGGGGTATGGTAGTAGGCGACGAGGTATGGTAATAGGTGACAGGTGACGGGTATGGTAGTAGGTGACGGGGTATGGTAGTAGGCGACGGGGTATGGTAGTAGGTGACGGGGTATGGTAGTAGGTGACGGGGTATGGTAATAGGTGACAGGTGACGGGGTATGGTAGTAGGTGACAGGTGACGGGGTATGGTAGTAGGTGATGGGGTATGGTAATAGGTGACAGGTGACGGGGTATGGTAGTAGGTGACGGGGTATGGTAGTAGGTGATGGGGAATGGTAATAGGTGACAGATGACGGGGTATGGTAGTAGGTGACGGGGTATGGTAGTAGGTGACGGGGTATGGTAGTAGGTGATGGGGTATGGTAGTAGGTGATGGGGTATGGTCGTAGGTGACGGGGTATGGTAGTAGGTGACGGGGTATGGTAGTAGGTGATGGGGTATGGTGATAGGTGACAGATGACGGGGTATGGTAGTAGGTGACGGGGTATGGTAGTAGGTGACGGGGTATGGTAATAGGTGACAGGTGACATGGGTATGGTAGTAGGTGACAGGTGACATGGGTATGGTAGTAGGTGACAGGTGACGGGGTATGGTAGTCGGTGATAGGTGACGGGGTATGGTAATAGGTGAAAGGTGACATGGGTATGGTAGTAGGTGACAGGTGACATGGGTATGGTAGTAGGTGACAGGTGACGGGGTATGGTAGTAGGTGACAGGTGATCGGGGTATGGTAGTAGGTGACAGGTGACGGGGTATGGTAATAGGTGACAGGTGATGGGCATGGTAGTTGGTGACGGGGTATGGTAGAAGGTGACGGGGTATGGTAGTAGGTGACGAGGTGATGGTAGTAGGTGACGGGGCATGGTAGTAAGCGACGGGCATGGTAGTAGCTGACGGGGTATGGTAGGTGACGGGGCATGGTAGTAGGCGACGGGGTATGGTAGTAGGTGACGGGCATGGTAGTAGGCGACGGGGCATGGTAGTAGGCGACGGGTATGGTAGTAGGTGACAGGTGACATGGGTATGGTAGTCGGTGACAGGTGACGGGGGTATGGTAGTAGGTGACGGGGTATGGTAATAGGTGAAAGGTGACATGGGTATGGTAGTAGGTGACAGGTTACATGGGCATGGTAGTAGGTGACAGGTGACGGGGTATGGTAGTAGGTGACAGGTGACGGGTATGGTAGTAGGTGACAGGTGACGGGGTATGGCAGTAGGTGACAGGTGACGGGGTATGGTAATAGGTGACAGGTGATGGGCATGGTAGTTGGTGACGGGGTATGGTAGAAGGTGACGGGGTATGGTAGTAGGTGACGGGCATGGTAGTAGGTGACGGGGCATGGTAGTAGGCGACGGGGTATGGTAGTAGGTGACGGGTATGGTAGTAGGTGACGGGCATGGTAGTAGGCGACGGGCATGGTAATAGGTGACAGGTGACGGGGCATGGTAGGGTGACGGGGCATGGTAGTAGGTGACGGGCATGGTAGTAGGTGACGGGGTATGGTAGTAGGACGGGCATGGTAATAGGTGACAGGTGACGGGGTATGGTAGTAGGTGACAGGTGACGGCATGGTAGTAGGTGATGGGGCATGGTAATAGGTGACAGGTGACATGGGTATGGTAGTAGGTGACAGGTGACGGGGTATGGTAGTAGGTGACGGGGGGTATGGTGGTAGGTGATGGGGTATGGTAGTAGGTGATGGGGTATGGTCGTAGGTGACGGGGCATGGTAGTAGGTGACGGGCATGGTAGTAGGTGATGGGGTATGGTGATAGGTGACAGATGACGGGCATGGTAGTAGGTGACGGGGTATGGTAGTAGGTGACGGGGTATGGTAATAGGTGACAGGTGACATGGGTATGGTAGTAGGTGACAGGTGACATGGGTATGGTAGTCGGTGACAGGGCATGGTAGTAGGTGACGGGGTATGGTAATAGGTGAAAGGTGACATGGGTATGGTAGTAGGTGACAGGTGACATGGGTATGGTAGTAGGTGACAGGTGACGGGGTATGGTAGTAGGTGACAGGTGACGGGGTATGGTAGTAGGTGACAGGTGACGGGGTATGGTAATAGGTGACAGGTGATGGGGTATGGTAGTTGGTGACGGGGTATGGTAGAAGGTGACGGGGTATGGTAGTAGGTGACGAGGTATGGTAGTAGGTGACGGGGTATGGTAGTAGGCGACGGGGTATGGTAGTAGGTGACGGGGTATGGTAGTAGGTGACGGGCTATGGTAGTAGGCGACGGGGTATGGTAGTAGGTGACGGGGTATGGTAGTAGGCGACGGGGTATGGTAGTAGGCGACGGGCTATGGTAATAGGTGACAGGTGACGGGGTATGGTAGTAGGTGACAGGTGACGGGGTATGGTAGGAGGCGACGGGGTATGGTAGTAGGTGACGGGGTATGGTAGTAGGTGACGGGGTATGGTAGTAGGCGACGGGGTATGGTAGTAGGCGACGGGGTATGGTAGTAGGTGACAGGTGACGGGGTATGGTAGTAGGTGACAGGTGACGGGGTATGGTAGTAGGTGATGGGGTATGGTAGTAGGTGACAGGTGACGGAGTATGGTAGTAGGTGACAGGTGACGGGGTATGGTAGTAGGTGATGGGGAATGGTAATAGGTGACAGATGACGGGGTATGGTAGTAGGTGACGGGGTATGGTAGTAGGTGACGGGGGTATGGTAGTAGGTGATGGGGTATGGTGGTAGGTGACGGGGTATGGTAGTAGGTGACGGGGTATGGTAGTAGGTGATGGGGTATGGTAATAGGTGACAGATGACGGGGTATGGTAGTAGGTGACGGGTATGGTAGTAGGTGACGGGTATGGTAATAGGTGACAGGTGACGGGCATGGTAGTAGGTGACGGGGTATGGTAGTAGGTGACAGGTGACAGGGCATGGTACTGGGGTGACGGGGTATGGTAGTAGGTAACGGGGTATGGTAGTAGGCGACGGGCATGGTAGTAGGCGACGGGCATGGTAGTAGGCGACGGGCATGGTAGTAGGTGACGGGGTGGTAGTAGGTGACGGGGCATGGTAGTAGGTGACGGGGTATGGTAGTAGGTGACAGGGGTATGGTAGTAGGTGACGGGCATGGTAGTAGGCGACGGGGGTATGGTAGTAGGCGACGGGCATGGTAGTAGGCGACGGGCATGGTAGTAGGTGACGGGGTATGGTAGTCAGTGACGGGCATGGTAGTAGGTGACGGGCATGGTAGTAGGCAGACAGGTGACGGGGTATGGTAGTAGGTGACGGGGCATGGTAGTAGGTGACGGGGTATGGTAGTAGGTGACGGGCATGGTAGTAGGTGACAGGTGACGGGGTATGGTAGTAGGTGACGGGCATGGTAATAGGTAACAGGTGACGGGGTATGGTAGTAGGTGACGGGGTATGGTAGTAGGTGATGGGGTATGGTAGTAGGTGATGGGGTATGGTAGTAGGTGACGGGGTATGGTAATAGGTGACAGGTGACGGGGTATGGTAGTAGGTGACGGGGTATGGTAATAGGTGACAGGTGACGGGTATGGTAGTAGGTGACGGGGTATGGTAGTAGGTGACGGGGTATGGTAGTAGGTGACGAGGTATGGTGGTAGGTGACGGGGTATGGTAATAGGTGACAGGTGACATGGGTATGGTAGTAGGTGACAGGTGACATGGGTATGGTAGTAGGTGACAGGTGACGGGGTATGGTAGTAGGTGACAGGGTATGGTAATAGGTGACGGGGTATGGTAGTAGGTGACAGGTGACGGGGTATGGTAGTAGGTGACGGGGTATGGTAGTCGGTGACGGGCATGGTAGTAGGTGACGGGCATGGTAGTAGGTGACAGGGTATGGTAATAGGTGACAGGTGACGGGGTATGGTAGTAAGTGACGGGCATGGTAATAGGTGACAGGTGACAGAGTATGGTAGTAGGTGACTGGCGCATGGTAGTAGGTGACGGGGCATGGTAGTAGGTGACGGGGTATGGAAGCAGATGACGGGTATGGTAATAGGTGACAGGTGACGGGGTATGGTAATAGGTGACGGGGTATGGTAGTAGGTGACGGGCATGGTAATAGGTGATGGGGTATGGTAGTAGGTGACGGGGCATGGTAGTAGGTGACGGGGCATGGTAGTAGGTGACAGGTGTGGGCATGGTAGTAGGTGACGGGGTATGGTAATAGGTAACAGGTGACGGGCATGGTAGTAGGTGATGGGGTATGGTAGTAGGTGATGGGGTATGGTAGTAGGTGATCGGCATGGTAGTAGGTGACGGGGTATGGTAGTAGGTGACAGGTGACGGCATGGTAGTAGGTGACGGTGTATGGTAGTAGGTGACGGGCATGGTAGTAGGTGACGGGCATGGTAGTAGGTGACGGGGTATGGTAGTAGGTGACGGGGTATGGTAGTAGGTGATGGGGTATGGTAGTAGGTGACGGGCATAGTAGTAGGTGACGGGGTATGGTAGTAGGTGACAGGTGACGGGGTATGGTAGTAGGTGACGGGCATGGTTGTAGGTGACAGGTGACGGGTATGGTAGTCGGTGACAGGTGATATGGGTATGGTAGTAGGTGACAGGTGCCGGGGCATGGTAGTAGGTGACAGGTGACGGGGTGGTAGTAGGTGACGGGCATGGTAGTAGGTGACGGCGCATGGTAATAGGTGACGAGCATGGTAGTAGGTGACGGGGTATGGTAGTAGGTGACGGGGCATGGTAGTAGGTGACGGGCATGGCTGTAGGTGACAGGTGACGGGTATGGTAGTCGGTGACAGGTGATATGGGTATGGTAGTAGGTGACAGGTGCCGGGCATGGTAGTAGGTGACAGGTGACGGGCATGGTAGTAGGTGACGGGGTATGGTAGTAGGTGACGGCGCATGGTAATAGGTGACGGAGTATGGTAGTAGGTGACGGGCATGGTAGTAGGTGACGGGGTATGGTAGTAGGTGACGGGGTATGGTAGTAGGTGACGGGGTATGGTAGTAGGTGACGGGGTATGGTAGTAGGTGACAGGTGACGGGGTATGGTAGTAGGTGACGGTGTATGGTAGGTGACGGTGTATGGTAGTAGGTGACGGGGTATGGTAGTAGGTGACGGGGTATGGTAGTAGGTGACGGGCATGGTAGTAGGTGACGGGGTATGGTAGTAGGTGACGGGGCATGGTAGTAGGTGACGGGCATGGTAGTAGGTGACAGGTGACGGGCATGGTAGTAGGTGACGGGGTATGGTAGTAGGTGACAGGTGATCTGGTATGGTAGTCGGTGACAGGTGATATGGGTATGGTAGTAGATGACGGGGCATGGTAGTAGGTGACAGGGTATGGTAGTAGGTGACGGGGTATGGTAGTAGGTGACAGGGTATAGTAGTAGGTGACGGGCATGGTAGTAGGTGACGGGGTATGGTAGTAGGTGACGGGCATGGTAGTAGGTGACGGGGCATGGTAGTAGGTGATGGGGTATGGTAGTAGGTGACGGGTATGGTAGCAGGTGACAGGTGACTGGGTATGGTCGTAGGTGACGGGGTATGGTAGTAGGTGACGGGGTATGGTAGTAGGTGACGGGGTATGGTAGTAGGTGACGGGGTATGGTAGTAGGTGACGGGGTATGGTAGTAGGTGACGGGGTATGGTAGTAGGTGACGGGGTATGGTAGTAGGTGACGGGGTATGGTAGTAGGTGACGGGGTATGGTAGTAGGTGACGGGGTATGGTAGTAGGTGATGGGGTATGGTAATAGGTGACAGGTGACGGGGTATGGTAGTAGGTGACGGGGTATGGTAGTAGGTGACAGGTGACTGGGTATGGTCGTAGGTGACGGGTATGGTAGTAGGTGACGGGGTATGGTAGTAGGTGATGGGGTATGGTAATAGGTGACAGGTGACGGGCATGGTAGTAGGTGACGGGGTATGGTAGTAGGTGACGGGGTATGGTAGTAGGTGACGGGGTATGGTAGTCAGTGACAGATGATATGGGTATGGTAGTAGGTGACAGGTGAATGGGTATGGTCGTAGGTGACGGGGTATGGTAGTAGGTGACGGGGTATGGTAGTCAGTGACAGATGATATGGGTATGGTAGTAGGTGACAGGTGACGGGGTATGGTAGTAGGTGACGGGGTATGGTAGTAGGTGACAGGTGACATGGGTATGGTAGTAGGTGACAGGTGACATGGGTATGGTAGTAGGTGACAGGTGACATGGGTATGGTAGTAGGTGACGGGGTATGGTAGTAGGTGACAGGGTATGGTAGTAGGTGACGGGGTATGGTAGTAGGTGACAGGGTATGGTAGTAGGTGACGGGGCATGGTAGTAGGTGACGAAGTATGGTAATAGGTGACGGGCATGGTAGTAGGTGACGGGGTATGGTAATAGGTAACAGGTGACGGGGTATGGTAGTAGGTGACGGGGTATGGTAGTAGGTGACGGGGTATGGTAGTAGGTGATGGGGTATGGTAGTAGGTGACGGGTATGGTAGCAGGTGACAGGTGACTGGGTATGGTAGTAGGTGACGGGGTATGGTAGTAGGTGACGGGGTATGGTAGTAGGTGACGGGGTATGGTAGTAGGTGACGGGGTATGGTAGTAGGTGACGGGTATGGTAGTAGGTGACGGGGTATGGTAGTAGGTGACGGGGTATGGTAATAGGTGACAGGTGACGGGGTATGGTAGTAGGTGACGGGGTATGGTAGTAGGTGACAGGTGACGGGGTATGGTAGTAGGTGACGGGGTATGGTAGTAGGTGACGGGGTATGGTAGTAGGTGACGGGGTATGGTAGTAGGTGACGGGGTATGGTAGTAGGTGACGGGGTATGGTAGTAGGTGATGGGGTATGGTAATAGGTGACAGGTGACGGGGTATGGTAGTAGGTGACGGGGTATGGTAGTAGGTGACGGGGTATGGTAGTAGGTGACGGGGTATGGTAGCAGGTGACAGGTGACTGGGTATGGTCGTCAGGTGACGGGGCATGGTAGTAGGTGACGGGTATGGTAGTAGGTGATGGGGTATGGTAGTAGGTGACGGGGTATGGTAGTAGGTGACGGGGTATGGTAGTAGGTGACGGGGTATGGTAGTAGGTGACGGGGTATGGTAGTCGGTAACGGGGTATGGTAGTAGGTGATGGGGTATGGTAGTAGGTGACGGGGTATGGTAGTAGGTGACAGGTGACGGGGTATGGTAGTAGGTGACGGTGTATGGTAGTAGGTGACGGGGTATGGTAGTAGGTGACGGGGTATGGTAGTAGGTGATGGGGTATGGTAGTAGGTGACGGGGTATGGTAGTAGGTGACGGGGTATGGTAGTAGGTGACAGGTGACGGGGTATGGTAGTAGGTGACGGGGTATGGTAGTAGGTGACAGGTGACGGGTATGGTAGTCGGTGACAGGTGATATGGGTATGGTAGTAGGTGACAGGTGACGGGGTATGGTAGTCAGTGACAGATGATATGGGTATGGTAGTAGGTGACAGGTGACGGGGTATGGTAGTAGGTGACGGGGTATGGTAGTAGGTGACAGGGTATGGTAGTAGGTGACGGGGTATGGTAGTAGGTGACGGGGTATGGTAGTAGGTGACGGGGTATGGTAGTAGGTGACGGGGTATGGTAGTAGGTGACGGGGTATGGTAGTAGGTGATGGGGTATGGTAATAGGTGACAGGTGACGGGGTATGGTAGTAGGTGACGGGGTATGGTAGTAGGTGACGGGGTATGGTAGTAGGTGATGGGGTATGGTAGTAGGTGACGGGGTATGGTAGCAGGTGACAGGTGACTGGGTATGGTCGTAGGTGACGGGGTATGGTAGTAGGTGACGGGGTATGGTAGTAGGTGACGGGGTATGGTAGTAGGTGGCGGTATGGTAGTAGGTGACGGGGTATGGTAGTAGGTGACGTGGTATGGTAGTAGGTGACGGTGTATGGTAGTAGGTGACGGGGTATGGTAGTAGGTGACGGGTATGGTAGTAGGTGACGGGGTATGGTAGTAGGTGACGGGGTATGGTAGTAGGTGACGGGTATGGTAGTAGGTGATGGGGTATGGTAATAGGTAACAGGTGACGGGGTATGGTAGTAGGTGACGGGGTATGGTAGTAGGTGATGGGGTATGGTAGTAGGTGACGGGGTATGGTAGTAGGTGACGGGGTATGGTAGTAGGTGACGGGGTATGGTAGTAGGTGACGGGTATGGTAGTAGGTGACGGGGTATGGTAGTAGGTGACGGGGTATGGTAGTAGGTGACGGGGTATGGTAGTAGGTGACGGGGTATGGTAGTAGGTGACGGGGTATGGTAGTAGGTGACGGGTATGGTAGTAGGTGACGGGGTATGGTAGTAGGTGACGGGGTATGGTAATAGGTGACAGGTGACGGGGTATGGTAGTAGGTGACGGGGTATGGTAGTAGGTGACGGGGTATGGTAGTAGGTGACGGGGTATGGTAGTAGGTGACGGGGTATGGTAGTAGGTGACGGGGTATGGTAATAGGTGACAGGTGACGGGGTATGGTAGTAGGTGACGGGGTATGGTAGTAGGTGATGGGGTATGGTAGTAGGTGACGGGGTATGGTAGCAGGTGACAGGTGACGGGGTATGGTCGTAGGTGACGGGGTATGGTAGTAGGTGACGGGGTATGGTAGTAGGTGACGGGGTATGGTAGTCGGTAACGGGGTATGGTAGTAGGTGATGGGGTATGGTAGTAGGTGACGGGGTATGGTAGTAGGTGACGGTGTATGGTAGTAGGTGACGGGGTATGGTAGTAGGTGACGGGGTATGGTAGTAGGTGACGGGGTATGGTAGTAGGTGACGGGGTATGGTAGTAGGTGACGGGGTATGGTAGTAGGTGACGGGGTATGGTAGCAGGTGACAGGTGAATGGGTATGGTCGTAGGTGACGGGGTATGGTAGTAGGTGACGGGGTATGGTAGTAGGTGACGGGGTATGGTAGTAGGTGACGGGGTATGGTAGTAGGTGACGGGGTATGGTAGTAGGTGACGGGGTATGGTAGTAGGTGACGGGGTATGGTAGTAGGTGACAGGCGGCGGGAAGTAAACATGGGCCAGCATCCCTGTGGAATGCCTTCGACACCTTGTAGATTCCACGAATTTAGTCTGTTCTGAGGTGCTAAGGCGGGTGCATCTCAATATTAGGTAGATGTTCCTAATGTGTGGTATACTCAGTGTATGTCACATCTCTGTGAGTGTAGTAAAATGTAGTAAAATGTAGTAAAATGCCACCAAGAGTTAAACTGCTTTTGCAACAATCAGCTTCCAGTCAAAAATTATTTTCAAAAAATGTACTGGGGAACCATTCAGAAAGAAAAAAAAGATTATTGTATCAAATAACGAAGATAAAATAATATTTTCCCCATCAAGGAATTTCTATGAAATGGATATATCTAAGATGTCAATTTCATTTCAGCACTAAAGGATGGGGGGGGGTTATGCTTTTGCAATAATTTCTTCATTAATTCAATTCTAATTTGCCTCTGGTTCCTATTTCTACTATTGATAGTTCCACTTCTTAATACTGCGGATAAGGGAGAAAAACATTTCTCTAACTCAGCGGAGACTGAGCCTCAGATAGGATCTAAATATTAACGACGCCAAAAGAAGTGTGAAGTCTGATGAACATTTCAAAAGAACAATTCTTTATGGATCAGCTAAATCTTTTCCACGTTGTAATTAAAAGTAAAGAAATTGAAGTTAATTATCCTGTAAAGATTAGCTGGTGGGCATCTTTCTGTAAATTAGTTCTAATTAAAAGGAAATTGTCAAATGACATTCAAAGTACTGTCCTTTAAAACAGAGGGAGACCAGGGTTTTATTTCTTCCTAATTCTTGATCTGGCCTGCATGTGAAGAAGTGCTTCTTGCTGCTGGAAGATTCTCTCTCTCTCTCTCTCTTTCTCAATTCAATTCAATTCAAGCGCTTTATTGGCAAGGGAAACGTGTTAACATTGCCAAAGCAAGTGAGGTAGATTATATATAAAGTGAATATATAAAGTGAAATAAACAATAAAAATTAACAGTAAACATTACACATACAGAAGTTTCAAAACAATAAAGACATTACAAATGTCATATTATATATATACAGTGTTTTAACAATATACAAATGGTAAAGGACACAAGATAAAATAAATAAGCATAAATATGGGTTGTATTTACAATGGTGTGTGTTCTTCACTGGTTGCCCTTTTCTCGTGGCAACAGGTCACAAATCTTGCTGCTGTGATGGCACACTGTGGAATTTCACCCAGTAGATATGGGAGTTTTTCAAAATTGGATTTTTTGTTTTCGAATTCTTTGTGGATCTGTGTAATCTGAGGGAAATATGGTCATACATTGGGCTGGAGGTTAGGAAGTGCAGCTCAGTTTCCACCTCATATTGTGGGCAGTGAGCACATAGCCTGTCTTCTCTTGAGAGCCATGTCTGCTTACGGCGGCCTTTCTCAATAGCAAGGCTATGCTCACTGAGTCTGTACATAGTCAAAGCTTTCCTTAATTTTGGGTCAGTCACAGTGGTCAGGTATTCTGCCGCTGTGTACTCTCTGTGTAGGGCCAAATAGCATTCTAGTTTGCTCTGTTTTTTTGTTAATTCGTTCCAATGTGTCAAGTAATTATCTTTTTGTTTTCTCATGATTTGGTTGGGTCTTTTTGTGCTGCTGTCCTGGGGCTCTGTAGGGTGTGTTTGTGAACAGAGCCCCAGGACCAGCTTGCTTAGGGGACTCTTCTCCAGGTTCATCTCTCTGTAGGCGATGGCTTTGTTATGGAAGGTTTGGGAATCGCTTCCTTTTAGGTGGTTATAGAATTTAACGGCTCTTTTCTGGATTTTGATCATTAGTGGGTATCGGCCTAATTCTGCTCTGCATGCATTATTTGGTGTTCTACGTTGTACGCGGAGGATATTTTTGCTGAATTCTGCGTGCAGAGTCTCAATTTGGTGTTTGTCCCATTTTGTGAAATCTTGGTTGGTGAGCGGACCCCAGACCTCACAACCATAAAGGGCAATGGGCTCTATGATTTATTCATGTATTTTTAGCCAAATCCTAATTGGTATGTTGAAATTTATGTTCCTTTTGATGGCATAGAATGCCCTTCTTGCCTTGTCTCTCTCTTCTTGCCTTGTCTCTCATGCGCTGATGTTTAGGCCAAGGTATGTATAGTTTTTTGTGTGCTCTAGGGCAACAGTGTCTAGATGGAATTTGTATTTGTGGTCCTGGTGACTGAACCTTTTTTGGAACACCATTATTTTGGTCTTACTGAGATTTACTGTCAGGGCCCAGGTCTGATAGAATCTGTGCATAAGATCTAGGTGCTGCTGTAGGCCCTCCTTGGTTGGTGACAGAAGCACCAGATCATCAGCAAACAGCAGACATTTGACTTCGGATTGTAGTAGGGTGAGGCCGGGTGCTGCAGACTTTTCTAGTGCCCGCGCCAATTCGTTGATATATATGTTGAAGAGGGTGGGGCTTAAGCTGCATCCCTGTCTCACCCCACGACCCTGTGTGAAGAAATGTGTGTGTTTTTTGCCAATTTTAACCGCACACTTGTTATTTGTGTACGTGGATTTTATAATGTCGTATGTTTTACCCCCAACACCACTTTCCATCAGTTTGTATAGTAGACCCTCATGCCAAATTGAGTCGAAGGCTTTTTTGAAATCAACAAAGCATGAGAAGACTTTGCCTTTGTTTTGGTTTGTTTGGTTGTCATTTAGGGTGTGCAGGGTGAAAATCCAAGTTTATCTAACTCCTAATTTATTTTTTTTAAGAAAATGCAGGAAAATGCAGGAGCTCATCTGATCGTGACCTCTGCTCTGCTCTCTCTCTCTCTCTCTCAAACTGGGTTACAGGGCTGTAGCAGCACTCTGAAGAATATGGCTGCTGCAAAGGACCAACTGACTTAGTGTTACCGATAATAATATAGGATTGCACTTATGGTCCGCCTGATCCATCTTTCGGGCACAGACACAATCAAATTACCTTATCGACTTTGAGCTGACTGCTTATCCAGGACAAAGTTTGCAGATTTCATGTTGATTTCATCATCTATTGTTTGATTTCACAGGGCTCATTTCTGTCCAATGTACTGACTCAAACAGAACAGTTCCCTGACAAAATAACCCAACCCATCTGCTCATACTAATTCTCAGACAGACAGACAGACAGACAGACAGACAGACAGACAGACAGACAGACAGACAGACAGACAGACAGACAGACAGACAGACAGACAGACAGACAGACAGACAGACAGACAGACAGACAGACAGACAGACAGACAGACAGACAGACAGACAGACAGACAGACAGACAGACAGACAGACAGACAGACAGACAGACAGACAGACAGACAGACAGACAGACAGACAGACAGACAGACAGACAGACAGACAGACAGACAGACAGACAGACAGACAGACAGACAGACAGACAGACAGACAGACAGACAGACAGACAGACAGACAGACAGACAGACAGACAGACAGACAGACAGACAGACAGACAGACAGACAGACAGACAGACAGACAGACAGACAGACAGACAGACAGACAGACAGACAGACAGACAGACAGACAGACAGACAGACAGACAGACAGACAGACAGACAGACAGACAGACAGACAGACAGACAGACAGACAGACAGACAGACAGACAGACAGACAGACAGACAGACAGACAGACAGACAGACAGACAGACAGACAGACAGACAGACAGACAGACAGACAGACAGACAGACAGACAGACAGACAGACAGACAGACAGACAGACAGACAGACAGACAGACAGACAGACAGACAGACAGACAGACAGACAGACAGACAGTGTATGTGTGGAGATGTGTAGACTAGCGTGGAGTCTCAGCCTCCTCTCCTCTCCTCCACAGGGATTGAGTGTTCTCACAGTAAATGGAAGTGGTACAGCTCTGACCTTTGAGCTGAGCCCGGCGGAGTGAAGGCTCTGTCAAAATATTCCCTCAGAAATGACAATCCACCACGCTGGTCTGTAGGCTTGACATGGCAGGGAAGTGGAGAGCCCTAACCTGCTGATCTTGACATTCCAAATGAGAGGATTATCATGACAACACCAATGCCGCTAGAGTCACAGACAACACACCCCCCTCAACATATTCTGCCATTTTATTCACTCTACAATGTCAAACATCTGATAATGCCAATATGTCAAAAATGACAAAATATGACTAAACAAAATGCTTGTGTAACGCAAAAAATGATCTATTATGATTGTTCATGGTTATTTGTATAACTGTTATTATTATGAGTTTGTTATTATTAGTAGTATTATTATTTAATTAATAATGTACTTACTACACTAAAAGAAAGAACCATTCCACTCCTTCAAATCCAGAGAATATTCCTATTGAAAAGACACGATATCACAATATCACAGCCTCCATTTTTCAAGATGTTTCCGTATTACAACCAAATGACTAGGTCTCTGTGAGGAACAAAGACAGACAGTCATAATTCTATCTTGGCATGTCAATGGGCACCTTCGTCCTGGAGGGCATTCCCCTGGGCCCTCAGGCTTCAAAATCATGTCCAATTGATGTGGTGCTCTATAGCAGCACACTGCTATGATGTTCAGATTTATTGGAGGTGCGATATGACAACAGTGATGTTTACACCTGTCTCTCCCAGAAGCTCAAGGTTTGCGCTCTCTAATTTAGCAAATCTACAGTATGCATATGAGTTTGTTGGCAGGATTTAAATTAGGTCAGATATGGAATAAATCAATAACAACCCATACATCTCTCTCTCTCTCTCTCTCTCTCTCTCTCTCTCTCTCTCTCTCTCTCTCTCTCTCTCTCTCTCTCTCTCTCTCTCTCTCTCTCTCTCTCTCTCTCTCTCTCTCTCTCTCTCTCTCTCTCTCTCTCTCTCTCTCTCTCTCTCTCTCTCTCTCTCTCTCTCTCTCTGCGGTGAAGCAGCCTGGTGACTGCAGAAGTGTGATATGTGCAAATCACATTTGCAGATGAGCTTGAAACTCGCTTTTAATATTTAGATATCAGCCATCCCGCACTGGAAGCCCACTAAGACTCGACCGGGGGGAGCAAGATCCCCACGTCATTAAAGGAGTCGTTATAGCCCGGTTTACGTTTAACATATTCCACATAAAAATGTACAACCAAGTAAAAACATCCCCAGTTATCAGGCGATAACAATGCAAATTGTCAAAAGCGCATGAAGATTCAGTCTAAATCCAAAGTCGTCTCTCACGTCTTTCTCATGTCTGGGTTTAACATCCCCAGCTTATTGCTGCTTTCATTTCCTTCTCCTTTTCCCCTCTCGGAGAAGTCACATGTCTGTCGAGTCTGACTCTGTGAAAGGTATGTTTGCCACGAAATGCGAGTACACGTGTCTCTATAGCCTGCCAATTGCTCATCAAACACAGCTCTGGGAGGGAAGCTTGGCTGTGGTTTAGGAGGACATCCAAACAGCAATGCAGTGCCACCGGACAAATCAGACTAGCATCCAGCCTCCTGTTTACCCCGTTTGGTTCAAAACGAATGGCAACAAGAGGCCGACCGTTCACCACCAACTGTTCATGAACCAACCGCTTCTGTAGCCTACAACAGCAGTTCTCAACAACAACAACAACGACGCCACCCAAAGGTTCATAGTTTCCTCTACTCGCCTCACACCCATCCTCTTCCTTCGCCATATATCCTCTCTGACACCCGTTTAGTTAAACGCTTGTAGCCCAAACTTTTTCATTGGATGACAGAGAACGTTGCCCCCTGCAATTTCCCCCGATTTCCCCGAGTCTTAGCCCCTGCGCCAGATTTGTCTCTGTGCCATTTTAATTACAGGGAGGCAATCTTTATGGTGGTATTCTGTGAGAACACCAATCTGCAGAAAAGGTGATAAGTAGAACTGCTACCCAGCTTTGGTATCAGTAATAAACAGACACTTAATTGAATAATTTGACCCAAGCGGCTGATCCTCTGAAATAGCATGTTGAAAAAATTATTTGGAATATTAAGACAGTTCAAATGTTTTGCATGACGCCTGCAGTACAAAAACATCAGTCTCTTTGGCTGGTTGCCCGCGACTCTCCAACGTGGGCTATGGTGGGGTGTTGAGGAAGGAGATAAGTGAGCTGCTGGTATCCTGGCAGGGTTGAGACATGTGAGGGAGATGGAGGACAGTGTGCCTCCCTGCCTAGTGAATCTGGTTCTGGGTCCAGCTACAGCCTCGCGGAACTGCCCCCAGCCAGGTGCTCTCCTCTCCTCCACAACAGTGTCTTAAAGACAACGTCTCCCAGCTGCTTCCGGTTACAGGATGATGACACAGATTCAACACTGCATCAGGTTTGTACAAGGCTGTAAAAACCTCTCCACGGTTCAACGCTGATTTGACTGGTAGCATCATTTTTGCGAGGAGACTATTTACAGATGCAGCAGAGTTATCAATCGAACAGACACACAATCCGAGTCCAATGTCCAATGTCACTTCTACTCATTATGGTAATAGTTAATACATGCAAATGAAAACATTCCGGCAATTTGATTTCTTTGAAGATAGTTTGCATATTGTCTTGGCCATGATGATGGAGCACTTTCCCTCAGCTTCAATTTATGCAAGGCTAGTTAGTTCATTTTTATCAGGTCCCAGTTCATTTCTAGGGCTACTGGAATGAGTTCTCCCCCTCACTACTTAACTCATTAGGATGCAGGTACCATAAGCAGATTTTTCACGCTATTGGTGTTTTTCTTAATTAAGAAACAAATGAATTCTCCCCAGCAAAATAGATGAACACCAGGATAGGGTGCCAGGGGCCAGATGCAGTGCGGCTTCATTAGGAGTCACTCTATTGTCGGAGCTTTTTTTAATGAACCTCCAATCTAAATGGATATCAAAAAACCTTCTAGTAGAAAAAAATACAGGCCATTTAAAAGAATAGGAAAATAAAAGACAATGAAAGACAGAAGATACAGTTCAGAGAACACGGTGCACTTGTCACCTCTGGATGAGGCCCGTTTAAATGTCTCGATCCCTTACGCTCCTCTCTGCTCTGTTCTGCTGCACAGCCCCTCCAGCTATGTCTAGTACTGTGCCAAGCCTACACAGCAACACTCGTTTCAACTTCTCATCAAAGGTGGCGGTTCCATTAGCCTGTGGATAGGTATCAACTAACTACTTCTGAAAGACTTGCAGCTGTCAATTCTCTCTCGTAGTAGAAACGATTTGGTTGGTGTTGATAATTATCATACTGGAATCATCAGCAGCAGCAATATAACTTTCCTGTTAGATAGTTCAAGGTGTCCCTCTATACATTTGAACATTTAGGAGGGATACTAACGATACTGCATTTTGATGTCTCCTGAGATGAAACAATTCATGAGGCGAAACTCGTTCTAAAGGGAGACAAAAAAGAAAAACTTCAGTTCCGTTTTGATGCGTTTTTAAAAAGAGACAAACTTGGGTAGTACGTAAAATCATTTAGGTCAGCTTGCTACTGCTGCCTGTGTTGGGTTGGGTGACTGAAGGCGATAGCATCGGGGCTGTTTTGACTGAAATAAAAACCACAGCATGTCCACATGTTCTGCCAAAGCCATCAGTTCTTC